>NW_018253781.1:102948-105893 GCF_001263595.1 Phalaenopsis equestris | reverse complement strand
AGATGTGTACCTTATGAAGAAACTGATCTAATCATTCAAAAATGTCATGATTCTGAATTTGGAGGACATTTTGGGATTGATAAAATTGCTTATAAAATTCTAACTTATAAAATTTTACAAGCTGGATTTTATTAGCCTATTATCTTTAGAGATGTTCATAGATACATAAAAATTTGTGATCGATGTCAACGAGTAGGCAATATATCTAGAAGAAATGAAATGCCTCTGAATTTCATATTCAAAGTTGAGATCTTTGATGTTTGGGGATTAGATTTCATGGGACAATTTATTCCTTCATTTGGGAACTTATATATATTAATTGCAGTAGACTACGTTTCTAAGTGAATTGAAGCTCAAGCTTTACCTCGTTGTGACACTAAAAGATTTTCAAGTCTTTTAATGAAAATTATTTTCACTAGATACGAAATGCCTAGAATGATTATCACTTACGGAGGATCCCATTTTTGGAATAAATATATTTTAGGAATAAATATATTTAGAGGTTGGCAAAAAAGTTTAATATTATTCATAGAATCTCTACTGCCTATCATCCGAAAACCAGTGGGTTAGCTGGAGTTTTTAATAGAGAGATTAAACAAATACTTGAAAAGACTGTAAACCCTAGTAGAATAGATTGGATCACTAGACTGGATACCGCATTATGGGCTTACAAGATTGCTTATAAGACTCTTATTGGAATGACTTTGACTAATTTTTGGAAAGACTTGTCACTTACCAGTGGAATTAGAGCATAAAGAATATTGGACTATTAAAGAATTCAATTATAATTTGAAAGATGCTGGTAAGAAGAAATTGTTACAATTAAATGAATTGAAAGAATTAAGAAATGAGTCTTATGATAATGACAAAATTTATAAGGAAAAAACTAAAGTTATGGCATGATCAAAATATTAACCAAAAGAACTTTGAACTAGAACAATAAGTTTTGCTTCACAACACTAATTACAAGACTAAGCTGAAATTATTCCCTGGAAAATTGAAGTCTCGTTGGTTAGGACCCTTTACTGTGACTCAAGTTTATACTTACGGAACTATTGAGATTGAAGATCAAAAGACAAAATAGATTTAAAGTAAATGGACACAGGTTAAAACCGTATTTTGAGGGTAGAAGACCAAATTTTAAAGAGGTTTTAATGATCAGTCAACCTGAATGACACCTTAATAGGTCAGGCTGATGACGTTAAACCAAGTGCTTTATGGGAGGCAACCCATAGTTATCTTTACTTTTAATGCAATTAGAGTAGTTTTTATTTGAAATTATCATTAGTTTGTGGTAGTATTAAGCTCTTCTACTTTTATTTACCCTTGAATCATCATAAAAATTGGATCCATAGAGAAAAATCAGAACGCATTTGGACCAAAGCGAAACTGTGCAACTTTTGCCTTCTAGTCAAATTAAATAAAGGGGCTCCCCGCCGGCCCCATCGACCCCGCTGACGGCGAGACCGGTGAGATGACAACATCTGGAGTTTGAATGGTAGGGCGATTTCTAGAGTTTGAATGGGCTGTTTTTAGCGGTTTTTGGGCGGGAGTTACCCTTTTAAACTTCTAAATTCGATTCCTAGTTCATATTTTCCCCCAAAAATGAAGTGAAACCCCACAAATGTCATTTCTATGGCGTCTAATTCCCCTGATAATCTCAGAATGCGAGTTTTCAATCGGTGAAAGTTTATTAGTGTGGAAGTGCAGCAAATCTTCAACAAGTTTCTGATGAAGAAAAGATTGATCAAAGAAAGAGGATTCGTAAATCGCGAATTGAATAATCCCTCGACTGAAATTGAAGAGACGATAGTGTGGCAAAGATGGAAAGTGTTGTGCTACACTACCGCCGCTGTGGTTGTTCCTGTGGTAAAGGAATTTTATGCAAATTTACATGTAATCAACCATGGAGTTGTTTATGTGCGAGGTAGATGGATCACTTTCACTCCTGCATGGATCAATGAATTATACATGATTGAGAACGTTCCTGTCTGCCATTATTCAAATTTCGTCCCAACAAGAAATCAGATGAACGAAATTTACCAATATTTAATGGATGAAACTAACGACTGGGAAATGAGAGAGAACGGATATATTAGTTTTTCTGCAACACTCCTAAATCCCGATTCGAAACACTGACACTTTTTCATTTCTGTAAAATTGTTACCGACAATGAAGATCGGTAAAGTTTCTAAGGAAAGTGTTATTTTGAATTACTGCATCCAAAGGGGACTACATATTGGATCAATAATTGTGAAGTCGGTTTTGGGCCTGATAGTTCATGGATCAACTTATGGGCTTGGACACCATTCCACAATTTTCTCACTTTGCAGTCAGTTCCAAGTGTCCTACAAAAATATGAAAAATGTACTTCTACCTTGGAAGCCTTTGAACCCAACTGAGAGATTCCCAACTTTTGAAGATGAAAATGACATGGCCATTATAGTATATCAATCATCTCAGAATTCACTGCCAGTTCAACCCTTAATTCCTGATAAGACTCTGGTGATCCTACGCAGAATCAAAAAATTGGAGAAGGAGGTACAAAATGTTATGAATGCAATTAATAATATATCCTATTTTTTCGATCATCTAGACTGGAGGATTAAAGAACATTTCGATCACTCTGGACATTTAGAAGATAGATTGATATGGCTGATGAGGAGGATGAAATTGATAGAAGAGGATTCTACTGAAGAATTTCCATTCCAACCCTTCTACAACCTCTTCGTTCATGTGCAATCAATAAGTGATCTCAGAGGAGAATCTAGTACTGAATCTGAATAATAGTAGATTTATATTACTACTTGTCTATCTCTATGTAATTTGGGGTTTGAACTTTGCATTTGCTTTTCTTTAGAATTATGCTTTTAGATCTCTGTATAGTTGAGACTAAGCATAGAATGTTTTGTTTTCAGTATTTTGAGTGTTGTGGCTTGGATTGC
>NW_018253781.1:100951-102796 GCF_001263595.1 Phalaenopsis equestris | reverse complement strand
AATTATGTCTATAAAATTATGTCTATAATGATTGAAAGGATGTCGTTAAAGCTTGAAATTGATCGAAATTGCAAAAATTCGGGAATTGAACCAAAATCAATAGAGCCCACCGACGGAGCCCTCAACCCCACCGACAGCGGATTTTTCCCGAGAGTTTTAATTAAATTTCAATAGAGCGCGCCGACGGCGCCATTAACCCCAGCGAAGACGAGCTCACGAAAAAACTAAACACCTTTAACCGCGATTTTGACCAGTCAACCGCAACTATTCATCATCCCTCTTCCTCCTAAAATGCAATTTTTGACCTAGGGCTTAAGGGATCTTGGATTGGGAGGCTTTTGACACCAGATTTGATCTTCTCTAGGTAAGAGCTTCACTCCAAGTTAAAAATATTTGATTTTCACCATGAATTTCTTCCACATTGAGGAGATCCAAAAATTTTGATAATGTGAAGAAAATATTGGGAAGAAATTCATGGAACTTAGTTTTGAACTGTTAAAATTACTTTTGGAAGCCATTATTGCATATTTGAAGTATATTTTGGAATTTTTCTATGATTTGATTAGATTGAAATGGCTCCACTACAGAAGAGACGAATTGAGTTTGACGAGTCTTGCTTCTGTTTTTTTTATGTGACGGCTCAAACAAGATTTACTTCAGTATTTAAAGGAAAGAAGTGCATACAAGATCAAGTTTTTGAGAGCCCGAGAGGAGAGATTGAACGAGTTATTGCCGAGCGGAGGTGGGAAAACTTTTGTTACACCACCAACAAAGCTGATGCAAATGTTGTGAAGGAGTTCTACACCAACGTAATCTATTTGAAGATGGAATCATCTCTTCTTTGTTTCTTTCAAGTGCAGGGATTTCCTATTGAATTTAATGTCGGTCGCATCAACACCTTTTAAGAAGTCCCAGACTCTTATAGCTGCCACTATGAATCCTTTAGTATGATGGAAGGCCCCCTGAATGATGTAATCAACTTTATCACTGATGGTAAAGGAACGTGGAAGATTAAACAATGAGAACGGGTAAATTTTTATGCTTCCATGCTGAATGCCACCTATAAGGCGTGGTACTATTTTATTTCCTCTACTCTGTTACCGACTTATCACCATAGTGAGGTAACTAGAGATAGAGCTATTCTAAATTTTTGTATTCAGAATAGTAGAACTATAAATGTGGGGAGAATTATTTTTAAGAATATAATGACTACGGCAAGGAGTGAGACAAGTGGAGGTCGAGGACATCCTGACCTCATTTATGCACTTTGCCAACTTTCTGGAGTGGAAGCTGAAGATGAAGAATGGGTTTATACTATGAAACCCACTAGTAAAGCCAATTTAAAAACTTTTTAAAAACTTATGAATCCCAGGAGAAATGGAGAATTGGAAGTAGGAGTCAAGAGCCTTCTATTAGTAGAGATGTCCCCTCTACAAGTTATGACCTTCCACCTTCTAGTTCCCCTACCCTAACTAACTTGATGAATGAGTTGACCTTGCAGCGGAAGAGCATAAAGTTAATAAATGAAAGGATTGGAGGTTTAAAACGTCGACATGATTATGATAGTGAGTACCTTCAGAGGCATTCAAATTTTGAGGTAGCTTATTACGAAGCTCAGACCCGATACTATAGAGATGAGCTTGATGTTACTTTCCCGGAATGCCCTCGATATACTCAATATCAGCTAGATCCACCTGCTGATCAAGGAGATGAAGACATAGTGTGGGATTTTGATATTTGAATGTAATTGATGTACTTGTACTTGTACTTTTATTTCTGTAATCTTTTGTAATAGAAATGGATGTTTATGTGTATTTGGACTTTCATTTTTATTATTATGTTGTA
>NW_018253781.1:100472-100878 GCF_001263595.1 Phalaenopsis equestris | reverse complement strand
TTGTGTTAGGAAATGTTGTGCTTGTTTAATGTTTTAGTTTTATACTTATTTCAAAATTTCATTACCCAGAAATTTATCTAATGATTTATATGTGTAGAAAGCTCATAATGTTACAGACCAGAGGAAGTAGAAATTTTGAGAAGGACTGCAAAATTTTCAGAACGATGAAAATGCCTAAAATACTGTAGTATGATTTATATTTAGAGTTTTTCTTTCCACCTATATCATTTTATATTAAAAAATTTAAGTTTGGGGGAGGAAAGAAAAAGATTAACTGTTAGATTTCCTTTATTTAAATATTTTCAAAAATTATTTATATGATTTTATGTAGTGAATTTAATTCAAGTAAATATATTTTTGTAACTATTTAAATATTATGGTAAATTTAAAGAAATATTTTTTTATA
>NW_018253781.1:99931-100435 GCF_001263595.1 Phalaenopsis equestris | reverse complement strand
TTAAGATATTTAGTATAAGAGAATAAGATTATAGTTAATTATTTAAAGTAAAGGAAACTATATTTTGAAGTATTAAGAATCTGAAAATTCATTTGAGAAGAAAAGATTGGGACTCAATGATGTAAAAGCTATGAAATATTTATAAAGTAAGGGAATGCTTTGAGTTTCAAATTTTGGGAAAGAAATGTGATGTTAAAAATCATTAAAGGCTATCCAGATATAGTAATCCTCACTTGAAAAAGGAAAAATAAAAGGATTGAAAACAATCCCTGAAAAGAAAAGAAAAATATATAGGATTGAAAGCAATCCAAATAAAAAAGAGAAAAGAAGGAAAAAATATATAAATATGAGGAGAAGCTTGAGGATATGCCTAATCAAAAATTGGCTTCACTGGACCTACCTAAAGGGAAAACCTAAATACATTCCTGAACTTATATTTATGGAATAGATCTTTTACTAGTAGAGTTCTCATGAAGTTCCTATCATTTGAATATTCTAAGTGAC
>NW_018253781.1:99119-99673 GCF_001263595.1 Phalaenopsis equestris | reverse complement strand
TTTATACTATTTTTGATGATATTGCACTTTAAAGAAAGGTATTTTTGATGTTTTGTTGCAGGAATGATGAAACAGTGTTATTGGAGCAAAAAAATGAAAAAAAGAGCAAATTTGGAGTGAAAAGGGCCAAAATTTGAAGAATTGAACTAGGGCGCCGAAGGCGCCATGGACCCCACCGACGGCGAGATTTTCCCGATACTCTAAAATTAATTCATTAAGAAGGTCTGACGATGACAACTTCGAGGCCGCCGATGGCGAGCTCAACAGTTATGACCAATTAGGCTGTTGATAAGGACAAATTTTGAAGGGATGCTTAGGCAACTCTTGGGAAAACTCATCCACAACTTTAAACAAAAATTTTGGCCGAAAATTGAGAGGGAGCCAGAAGACTCTAGAGTTCCTGGAGGTTAGAAATGTTCCATTAGTGTTTGCTAGAGTGTAAAAATTGTGAGGAATTCTTCGAGAGATTGTAAGAGTGGAGGGAAAGTGAGAGATTTCTTCCTCCTTGCTGCTTCGAAGAGGAATTCTGTGTGCTGTAAAGAAAGGAAGAGATT
>NW_018253781.1:79749-98721 GCF_001263595.1 Phalaenopsis equestris | reverse complement strand
GAAGTGAGAGCCGGTATCCTCCTAGCCTAGCCGCAGATTCATTAAATAAGCATAAGATTAGTCAATGTTCTTTATGCCTGGACTAAAGGGTAAAGAATATGTATGCTTCTATTTGGCACAATATAATTTGAACTAATTCATTTTATCTATTCACTATAATTTCTTGGCAAGGAGAAGGATGCTTTCTTATATTGAATATCACATTCAAACCTTCATTAGTATATTTAGTTATTTAATATTTTTTAAAATTACATATTTATTTCAATTGCCTATTAGTGACAGATAAGCAATTTGAACTTCGTTATTGCAGTTAAAGTATTACTTTTCTAAAATCTTAGTTCGTCGTTCTAAAAATACTCCCTGTGGGATCGATATCTAGGACTCCATTAGAGCCCTATATTACTTGAGTGATATGTATACTTGCGCTGAAAAGTGTGACCTTACAATTATTGAATATTTATTACGTCCATATTTATCGAATCTATAACTGTTATTAAGTTTTGGTACAGTTGCTGAGGGATTAAATTTTTTAGCAGCAGTATTAAATATTTATATTTTTAAGCATATATAAAGTCGCGGTCACTC
The DNA here is from genome assembly GCF_001263595.1 of Phalaenopsis equestris. NCBI lineage: Eukaryota > Viridiplantae > Streptophyta > Magnoliopsida > Asparagales > Orchidaceae > Phalaenopsis > Phalaenopsis equestris. Next base: position 98,136 of record NW_018253781.1, on the reverse strand, counting down.
TTCCTGTGGCTAAGAAATGTCTCCCCAAAATGATAGGTACTTCTTTATCTTCCTTCATATCCAGCATAATGAGATCAACAGGAAAGATAAATTGATCCACCTTCGCTAGGACATCTTCTATAACTCCTTTAGGGCACATGATCGAGCAATTTGCTAACTACAGTGTTACAGTAGTAGGGTTATTTCTCCTAATCCTAATCTTTTAAATATTGATAATGACATAAGGTTAATGCTTGCACCTAAATCACATAAAGCTTTTCCATAAAATCTGTCTCCTATTGCACATAAAATTGTAAAGCTACCAGGATCTTTAAGCTTTTCAGGAAGCTTTTTTTGAATTATAACACTGACTCCTCACTAAGTGCAACAGTCTCATTATCTTCAAACTTCTATTTTCTTTTGAGAATATCCTTCATAAACTTTACATAGCTTGACATCTGTTCTAAGGCTTCAGCAAATGTAATATTAATTGTAAGCTTCTTAAAAATTTCCAGAAATTTTGAAAATTGTTTATCCAACTTCTGTTGACAAAGTCTCTAAGGAAATGGAGGTGGTGGTTTTTCCAAATCAATTTTTAGCGGAGAAATAGGTCTTTCAGTATCTTTAGAGCATCCTTTTTTGATTCTTCAATTTCTTCTCTCTCTACTTCAGTTTCATTTTGAACCCTACCTTCCAACTCTCTTTCACTTCTAAGTTGAACGGCTTTTAATTGCTCTTTATTATGATCTTTAGGATTTGTTTTAGTATTACTAGGAAGTGTTCCTTGAAATCTATTACTTAATGAATTTGCAATTTGTCCAAGTTGATTCTCAATATTTCTAATTGTAGCTCGTTGACTTTGTAACTTATTTCTCATTTGTAACACCACTTCTTTTATAGATAACTTCTTCTCCATAAATTGTCGATTACTGTTGAAACCTGGAGGATAAGTAGATTTATAATTATTATTCCCTTGGTTGTTCTAGTTTCCTAATGGGTTTACTTGGTTGTTCCCCCATTGCTGATTATTTCCACCCGTAGTATTATTCCAATTGAAGTTGGGATGATTCGTCAAACTTGGGTTATAATAGTTTGAATATGGGTTATTCTACTTGTTATTTATGACATTCAAAGTTTTTAATGATGCTTGATAATCTACCATTTGACCTAATGAATTCTCTTCAGTCATAGAAATTGGTTGAGAAAAATTCATTCCAAATTAGTCTAACTTCCTTGATATTGCAGCAAACTGATTTACTAACACAGTAAATGCATCAGATTCATGAATATTTGTTACTTTCTTATGATTCACCCTCTCAGAAAGCCATTGAAAATTATTCTGAAAATTATTCTTAATTAAAGCATAAGCGTCATGAAATGCTTTTGACATCAATGAACCACCAGCAACGGCATCGATAATAGATCTAATAGGGCATCGATAATAGATCTAATATAATAGATCTAATAGATCCAACTAATCAATTATAAAAAGTTTGAATTATTAACCAATCTGGTATAGCATTGTGTGGAAACTTTCTTTAGTGTTCTTTAAATCATTCGCATGCTTCATAAATAGATTCCCCTTCAAACTGATTAAATATGTAATATCTTTTCTAGGCTTCACAGTTTTGGATGGTGGAAAATATTTAGCAAGAAATTTTTGTGCTAAATCACCCCAAGTTCTGAGTTCTGATAGATTTCTGATAGATTTAGGTGCTAACAAATTCAACCATATCTTAGCTTTATCCCTCAATGAGAAAGGAAATAACCTAAGTCTTATGACATCATTTCATATACCATCATATTTAAATATAGCAAACAAATCTAGAAAATTGACAAGATGTAAATTTGGATCTTCAATTGGTGATCCCCCAAACTGATTATTTGATACAATTTATTTGATACCATTTGGTGATTATTTGATACAATTTGGATAATAGTATGTTTAAGTTCAAATGAATTAGCCACTACAGTAGATTTTTGAATACTACAATGAAGTTCATCTACCGTAGGGTTGGCATAATCTCGTAAAGGTCTATGTTCTTGATGAATTTCAACATTTTGATCATTTTGGTTTCCCATTTCAGTAATATTTTTAGATTTTTAAAATTCTTAATTATTTTTGTTTTTTTTTGATTTTTTTAATAGCTCTTTCGAATTCATAATTGTAGGGCACTAGTCCTTCAGAACTTGAACTACACATACACTAAAATAAAATAAAATAAAATAAAACACACTTAAAAATGCTATAATAATATATTCCTACAATAATTCTTAAAGTTTAAATAAGACTTTCTAAAATAGAAATTTGCTTTCAATAAATTTTTGAATTTTCCCTGACAACGGCGCTAAAAACTTGATCTCGTCTGTTTAAATGCAACAGTATAACAATATCTTCAATTATATTTTTCACTTATATTTCCTTACTTTGCAATAGTATCAAAAACTATGCAAGTATTTGTATTTTTATCAAGTAATATAAGACTTTTTGATTGAGACCTGAATATCGAACCCATAGGAAAATTTACAATATGCACAATTGATCAAAAAACTTTCTATTTCAAAAAGATAATTACTTAAACTATAGATATTTTTATACTAATTAAAATTCAAATCTTTTTGGTATTTTTAAGATTTTGACCAAATAGTAACAACTTCTAAAGACAACTTGAGTTTATGTAAAAGAAAATTACTTAATATGAAAATATCTTTCTCCTTATCTAGAGTTAGTAATAAGTATAGGATTTTGTTGTGCCAAATATGAGCAATATTATTCTTTAACCTTACTAGAGATGCTATAACGAACATTGGCTAATTTAAAGTTTGAATAGTTTTAAAAACCGGCTAGGCAGGGAAGATACTAGCTCTCACTCTAGAGTTCCCACGATTCCCTCCACCTGAGGGCTAACATCTTGTATCAAAAACAAAAATAATAAACCAAGTTAGGGGCTTTAATCTGTCACTTTAAATTCCTCTGACTCTACACCCTTCAAAAATTATTTCTTTATTTATTTGCACTAAATTATATGAATTACATGCTCATTCATACAACCTCATGTGATTCTTTCCATTTGTTGACTGAGACAATATCATCCCGATTCTTACATGTTTTCACAACAAATTTTAACATCTAGATGGGCCAGATCAAGAAGTAAATCAAGTACATGGAATTAAATCATCACAACTTCTTCTAACATTAAAGATTAATACTCTCCACAACTTCCATCCAACACTTTAATTACTTATCATTTTAAGGAGAAAGATAAAGAAAATTACTCAGAATCTATGGAGAAAATAAAACCACACTTTAGTTTAAAAGTAGAAATCATTGTCAAACCAACAAGAAGTCTCAATTAAAACCAAAAGTAATTCAAAACAAAAGATAAAAACTTATCTCAAATCCTCCACCAAACTCTTGAAATTCCTTTGAATCTCTCTCATTTACAACACTCTCAAAAGAAACTAAAAACAAAAAGGATAAAGTAAATTTATGGTGCCTGAAAATCTCTCCAAACTATCTTAAGAATTTCTCAGAAATCCCTCTTTCAAGCACACTTTAAAAAGTCTCAACTTCCTTCTTTTATAAATCTCCAAGAGTTGTCTTAGTAACTCTTCAAAATGTGTCCTAATTCGATGTATTTTCCAAAGAAAGCCTCCTTTCACAAGTCCTTTAATAATATTTTCGTTCTTAATTATCATAACCACCCTCTTTAGTCAATAGGTGCCTCAAATGTCTCTTCAAAGTTCAGAAAAATGAGTTAAACCATCAAATAACCGCCATTGGTGCTTAAGCGTGATACCTCTGGCGCTTAGGCACGGCCTTCTCTGTTTCACCAGTGCTTAAGTGTTGGATCTGACACTTAGGCGCCAAAACACTTTTGCACCATTTTCACATTTTTGCTTCAAATTTGATCCTTTTTCACTCCTTTTAGCATTTTTCATCTTTTTACTTGTACCTGAAAGTAAAACACACAAATACCTTCCATTAAAGCGCAATATCTCAAAAATAGGTATAAAAATGTGTCTAAAAACACTATATATTTTAGTTGTATAAAGAAACCACCCCCAAAATCTATCCCCCGTCCCTGCATTGCAAGATCTCCAGGATATTCTTTTACGGTCTTCTCTTCTAGAGAAGTGGGAAAAATCATCTTGAAAGTTAACCCCGACCATGCATAGTAGGACCTCCAAGATTTATTTTTACAGTGTTAAGATGAAGAAAGTTGTCCCCATCCTGTCTAGCAGGTGACCCAGAATCTTTTTTTTTTTTGCACTGCTAATGTGATTTGTGGAGGAGATCGCCACCTTGAAATTAGTGGAAGTAGTAGAATTTAAAGAGGCAATGCTAACACAATTTGAAGATGGACTGACTTATTATCATTGTATAGTGTGTGTTGATATTTATAGCATTTCAATCACCAGATGTAATATTTGTATACAATAAAAAAATGTGTTTTTTGTGTGTCATTAACCAGCTTGATACAATAAAATTCTGACATCCCTTTTGAGGTTGCTTTTGTCTCACTTTTTTTGGTGTTGTTACCCAACTTTTGGACTACCTCCATCTCAGTTCTGGGTATTGTTATGTTGACATCTTCAAAGGCTTATTCCTTCTGACATTCTATGATTTCTCGATCACACAAAAGTTTGCAATCAAATTTAGCACATACATTTTACATAAAAAAGAAATGTGTATCTTTTGAGGCTCGTGTCTTCTGAAGTTGTGCCCTTGTAGCCGTATATCTTCAGAGGCTTGTGTCCTCTTAGGCATATGCCTTATCAAAGCATGAAATGAATTGATGCTTTCTGAGGCTCGTAGCCTTTTGATTTTTTTTTTATGTACATGTGTCTTCTGAGGCTTGTAGCCTTCTGAAATTTTTTATGTACAAATGTCTTTTAAGACTTGTAGCCTTCTGACATCAATGATGTATTAGTGCCTTTTGAGGTTTGTAATCTTCTAAGGTCTTTGGGTAGAGACCATGTTAACCACATGCTCTGTTGGAGTCATTTAAGTAAGAACATATTCTCTACTAGCTTTCTATCGAGACTTAACCCTTGAGCTCATCATACAGAAACATAGTAACATCCCATCGAGTCTTACCTCCTGGGCTCGACTTCGCGAGGTACTAGATCTTTCCATCAGGTCTTTCCTCTTGGGATTGATTTTTAGGGGGCATGGTATCTTTCTGTTCAATCTTATCTCTTGAGCTTCTCTTTCAGGTTTAACATTTCTTACCATTGAGATTCACCTCCTCTTTGGCTTGACGTATAGAGGCATGATAGTTTCTCATTGAGTCTTGCCACTTGAGCTTAACTTCTAGAGGTATGGTATCTTCCAATCAAGTATTGCCACTTGGGCTTGACTTCCAGGGGCATGGTAGCTTCACATTGAGTCTTGCCTTCTAGGATTGACTTTCAGGGGTACCTTACTTTTTCATCGATTCTTGCAACTTGGGCTTGACTTCCAGAGACATAGTAGCTTCCCATTGAGTCTTGAAACTTGGGTTGAACTTGCATGGGTACTTTATTTTCCCATTGAGTCTTGAATCTTGGGCTCAAATTTCAGGGGCATGGCAGCTTCCTATTATGTCTTGCCTCTAGGGCTTAGCTTCCAGGGATGTCGTATCTTACCATGGAATCTTGCCTCTTTGGCTAGACTTTTAGGTTCATGGTAGCTTCCCATTGAATCTTACTACTTGGGCTCATATTCCATGGGTACCGTATCTTCCCATCAAGTTTTGCCTCATGAACTTGATTTTTAGGGGTAAAGAAGGAGGCCTTGTCTGTCATTTGCCCTCAAGGAGACTTTCTACACCAAAACCATTAGTTAGTGAATAAGAAAATTTTACCAAATGAGAATTATTAAAACTAACATGGAAAGTCTTGCTAGAATAAAATTAGGAGTTTATATGCTAGTATAATGCTCAAATAAGATAATTTAAAGTTGTACTTCTCATTCGATAACTTAACGACTTTTGTGATTCTTCACCTTGCTCTTATAAGTAGCAACCTTGGTGCCTCAGCATATCAGATGTTTAATTTTTTCCTTTAATTCAAATTATATTTATGTTGAATGCCCTTTCACTTGGTTAAAATGACAATATTGAGACTGAACTCTATCATCTAGATTTTTAATGGTCTTGGCGACTGGATAACATTTTCATCCTTAATGGTTATTAGGATGTTGACAAGTGATTTTTGTAGTGACGTGTATTTTTTCTGATTAGGTCTCACAATTTTCTTGCGGTTCAAACTTTTTTGTTGTGAGATTTGATTAGTATCTCTGATGTTATTTTTGCACTTGCCCCCCAATCACTCAAATTGTTCTTTATGTGCACAGATGCTCTGACCTACAAATATTTGAGATTTAATAGAATGGAAAATATTTCCATAAGATCAAATTGTCTTCCTCATCAATGATGAGTAGAATGGTCCTGGATGGAGCCCTCCTCGAAAGACTTCTCTCAGAAACTCTGGATCTCCTTCTAGAATTTGGCGAGCTTTAATGAAGAACCTGTAGAAGTATTACTTGAGGGATTCCCCCTCATTCTGGCAAACTCCCAAAAAGTGGGATGAATCTTTCATGATCCTTTCATTTTCTATGAACTACTCTATAAATAGTTCAAAAAACACATTGAAGGCATTGATGGTGCCCCTCGAAAGGCAGTAGAACCATGCGCAAGCTTAATCCTTGAGTGTCGCAGGGAGCACTTGGCCGAGAAGTGCATAAGAGGCATGTCACAGGGTACACTTTACAGATAAGTGCATCAGAGGCATGGTGAATTTGCATGATGGTTTGATAATGGTCGACAAGCTCGTATGGGCCATTTACAACTTTGGAGGCATCAGTGTTTAAGAATTTGAAGCACACTCAAAAAGGGTGTCAGAGAACCAACTCTACAAAGGAGAGGATTCTTGGTAGTTATAGCGAGCAGGGAAGCAATCCCTTTTATTTCGCGGGAACTATTTCCAAGCTAGGCATCGTAGCTCATAACGGATGAAATCAACAAGAGTAACAATAAGGTGGGCCAAGGCACGTGAGTTGTATGAGACGGATAAAAGAAATTTGCAATGTCAAGAAGATTTGTATCTAAACTTGCTATAAGAATGGTTTCATTAATGGAATATAACCTAGTAAATGGGGTATTTTTTTATTAGATGCCAAACTGGTGATAAGTAGTCTTCATCCGAGTGTGTGGGTATTGCGTATCTTAGGAGCTGGTGGATATCATGTTGGGATGTATCCATTATGCATACTCTATCTTGAAAAGAATGACCTAAGGCACCTTCAGTACTAGGTTAATGTTCTCCATAGTGGGAGAATACAGAGGCTTGACGCCCTTGGCTCCGTGACAGCCTTTTGGAATGATAGGTGTTGGAGAGCGATGCTCCATTATTGTGAGTGTAATGTATAGTGGCCAAGCAGCAAGTCTCATAAGTACTTAAGTGATAGGAATACAATTTTTCCACTAAGTGTGTCAAAATGATGTGTGTTAGAAGATTCGTGGAAGTAGAGTAACAGATTATCATCTTACAGTTGCACGAGAATTCAATACACACTCAAATGAAAAAAAAAACTATCGCCACCAGACCGTCGCTGTCGTCGTTGTCAATTCTTTGTGATTTTTGAATGTCATCATTTATTGGTATCGTTGTTTTCAAGGAGTTGGCACTCTATCTATCTTATTACATTGCCCTAGACTCCAAATAATATATTCTCTCAGATCACACGAATGACCGTAAGATCTTAAGAAACTCGAAGAAAGAGGAAGAGGGAATTGAAAATAGAAAATAGACAAAAGAAAAATATGGGGAGAACATCATTGTGGTAGACATTGTAGAGAAAACACTAAAGTGTTTAACTTCAGATATACTCATACAAAGAAAATCACATGAAAAGCTTATAACCAGAGATTTAGGTACAATATGTATTATGAGTATCTCATTCTCCTATAAGTGTAAGCTCTTATATTAATTACATCCTAAGCAGTTAAAATTTCTTATGAAAACACTCGATTAAGATTAACATTTGTTCTCAAAAAAGTTTTAAGTGTTAAGTTTAAGGAGAGAAACATCAATGTTCAATCCTAAGGTTAATAGATTTATAAGAAACTGGTACTACCCTAAAAGTTTTATTTTGTTTTATTTTGTTTTTGTCTTTGTCATTTTGTTTTGTTTAGTTTATTGTTGTTTTCTTTTGTTTTTATCTTTGTCATTTTGTTTTGTTCTGTTTTTTTTTCTTGTTTTGTTTTATTTTTTTTTGTTTTGTTTTATTTTTATCTTGAGATCCATCGTTCAAGCTTCAAATTGTCATCCCCGTAAAATAGAGTTAGTGCACCCTAATTGCATATAAGTAAATCCAAAGCGGAACTTGCCTTGTGTCTTTAGCAATCCTGTAAAACAAAGTTAGTATGGAATTATATCTTAACTTGATGATTTAATTGGTTGAATTTGTAAATTTTCGACAACCCTATTAAGATGGATATGGCTCCGTCTTCTAAGGGTCGTCATGGTATTCAGATCTACTTAGTCCGAATGGTAGTTAAACCAGGACCGAAAGATTTTTGTCAGCAACCACAAATTGTGATGTCTAAGAGATTTTCGTAGATCTGAACACTTATGTTCAAGTTACATTTGGTGATCGTTGTTCATTAGGGTTTCATTTAAGCTTTAATGTCTTTTTTGGATTTTAGGGGTTGAAAAATTTTCGGTTGTTTACGATTTAAAACCGAATTAAGCTTTGTCTTTTTTGTGTTTTATTTTTATCATTTGGAATGATCCAGTCAAGATCACATGGTTCCATTATCCCAGATCATTAATGTTTGTGGTTTGATTAGTCACAAGTGACTAGAGGATACTTTGTTAGCAGCCATGGGTTGCCTCCTTCAAATTATTCTCTCAAAAAAGTTGTGTTTTTTGTTTGAGTTTAAGTTTTAGTATTTTTAGGGAAAATTTCTATTTGGCTGGTTTTGAGTTTTATGTTGATTGGTTTAAAGTTGGTTAAATTGTTTGTCTTAATTATCCCTAACTGAGGATGAGCAAGCTTCTCATGTTCACATGAAGAAGCAAAACCTCGCTTAACCTTCAGTCATGTTCTTATTAAATTGAACAAACCTAAAGTAAGATTCTAGCTAACTTAGATTAAGTTGAGTCAACTCAAAAGTTATATCTAGGTTAAGCTAGAAACAATAGTCTATATTAAATCTAAGTTGAACCTAAAAGGTTGATTAAGTTTAATGTAAATTAGACTTAAGTTTTGGCTCATTGTAGGTTGAATCTAAGAGAAATTGGTGAAGTTTAATCTAGGTTAGACTTAGGGTTTAGGATCAATGTAGGATGAACCTAAGAGAGATTGGTTGAGTCTAATGTAAGTTAGAATTAGATTTTAAGTTCAATGTATGTTGAACCAAAGAGAGATTGGTTGAGTCTAATGTAGGTTAGACTCTGGGTTTAGGTTCAATGTAGGTTAAACCTAAGAGAGACTGGTTAAGTCTTATGTAGGGTTTAGACTTAATTAGGATTTATGGTTACTAAAGCTTAATTTAATTAAGGCTTAACAGATTAATTAAATCTAGTGTGGTTTAGGCCTAATTAGGATTTATGGTTACTTAAGCCTAAATTAAGGCTTAAGAGATTAATTAAGTCTAATGTGGTTTAAAATTAAATAGAATTTAAGTTTAATAAAGCTTAATTTAGATAAGGCTTAAAGGTTTAATTATGTCTAATTAGGGTTAGACCTAATTGAAGTTTATGGGTTAATTAAGCCTAATTTAGGTAAGACTTAAGGATTTAATTAGGTTTAATTAGAGTTAGACCTAATTAGGGTTTAAGGTGTACTTAAGCCTAATTTTAGTAAGACTTAAGGGTTTGATTAGGTCTAATGGGTTTTAGACCTACTCAGGGTTGACGATGTGCATAAGCCTAATTTAAGTAAGGTATAAGGGTTTGATTAGGTCTAATGGGGTTTAAACCTAATCATGGCTTAAGATATCCTAGATCCAAGTCTTAGGGTTGAACTAGGTCTAACTAGTTGGACTCAACATATGATATAATTTGATGTCCAAATCAGATCAATTTTAAGTCAAATAGTCCAAACTAATATTTTTGGGTTAAATTGTAAATTTTAAATTTACAAATTAAACCTCTAGAGGTTTAAATTGTCATTTTAAACCTTTACAAAGATTAAAAAATTAGTTTTAGTCATTAGATTAATTTTCAAGGATTTCTAACTAAATCTAATTTTAATTTCCAATTTTGAAATTTTTTAAACTTATTTTTAAAAGTAATTATAAAGTTTGGTGAAAGGAATAAAAATAATTATAAATTTTATTTTGGGAATTTTCCTTGACCTTATAAAAATCATGGGACATTTCCATGGGTGAAAGGAATGATCCCCATGAATTTTAGAATTTTTGGAACTATATTTAATTTTTATTAATTAAAATAACCTAGAGAGTATTTAATTAATTCAAAATAAAATATAAATGATTTTTTTATTTCATTTTTTCTTTATTCTCCTTGACTCACTAAGTTCAGAGACATTTTTATTTTATTTTTGTAATTTGTCTTTGTGAAGTTATGATTTTTCAAATTTTATGAATTTATTTAAATCAGAAACTCCTATTTTCTTAATAGTCCACCGTGACGCGAGCTCATACCTCGGAGTCATCAAAGCGCTACGCAGTAGGCACCGATTTGCGGGACTTTACACGTGTGTATTGATGTGGCCTGCGATTCGGTCCGCTTCATATAGATGGATTTGCAATCCGTCTCAATTGAAGCCTTTCGTTTCCAATACACAAAAATGGACAACATCGGTTCATCGTTCCCGCGGGATGATTAACTGAGAGTCATTTGTATTCAACGCTCAAGATCTTGCTGAATTTTGCACCAAATTTCACAATTTTTTCCCTAATGCTTCAACACATTTAGGCAAACGCATTCATATGATTACTCATGCATAGTGAAATAGTTTTCTTCATAAAGGTCCAAACCTGAGCCTACTTTAGGATTTACGACACATACCTGGTCTCAAGAGTAATAGCCTCAATTGAGCTTGACAAAAACGATTATCTGATCCTTGCGAAGATTTTCCTTGGTTCAATTTGAAATGAAATTAGCTCTAGCTATAGGCTAGGCTAAATGGTCCCACAGTTTACTCTTGGATGAGGTTAAAGGCCGCGAATAGCTCGATTTCGATTGAGGAAGTGTCGTGGAGGTCATAAGAAGTTTTTAGGATGTCTAAATTGGAGTTTTAAAAGGGTTCATGTCAACCCAAAATTTTGTCCTGGATTTTGGGTTTGAAATTTGGGTTCTATAGTGGATTTCAGAGGCTAAAACTATGAGAGATCGACTTTCTAGAGGAAAAAGAGTAATTTCTCTGTTGAGTGTAATAGGGTTTGGGGACTTTATGTTCTCTCTTTTTCTCCTTGGGAGCTTTCAAGTATGGCTTTAAATAGCCATTTTAGGCCATGGCTAAGCTATGAATCTATTAGAGAAGATGGGTGGTGGCATAGAGAAGCTCAAGGAAGTCCAGGAGATAAAATTTTGGTTGCCCCCATATCCAATGGTGTGCTCATCACGAGTCTATACATGGTGAATTAGTTGGCTAGATAGGGCTTCCTTCCTATTTGGGAGAAGGTTAGGTGGTTAAATAGCTCAAAAGTGAACTGGCTTGGCCCTCTTAACCTGGTCCAAGAGGATATGAAGTGGAATCCAAGTAAGGTGCCAAGTACTCCTCCCCTCATGGTGACTTGGCCTTGGTCAAACATACTGGCTCCATGGGTCTTTACATGAGTTATCCATGTCATGATGAGTCTTATAGGGTCATGGATGACTTGAAAATGATGTCTCATGGGTTGGATTTGGGTTTGGATGTCATGCATAAGCTTGAATTTCCATGGGTGTTTTAGGCTATGATTTTAGAATTTACACCTAGGCTTAAAGGCCTTAATTGAATCCCTTTAGTTAATTTAATAATTTATCTAATTATGAGAATGAAAATTGACCATAAGACCATGAGTTGACCATGGTGGTCTAGGGTTGACCACTAGACTAATGTTGACCAATCAGATCATGGATAGATCAGTTGGATCATGGGTTGATCAATTGGATCGTGGGTTGATAAATTGGACCATGGGTTGACCAAAATGATCCATTTAGCCATATAGTGATGGGTTGACCATATGGTGGCTAAGTTGGCCATAGGGTCAATGGGTTTGATAATATGGTTCAGTGTTGACCATGTTGACCAAAGGATTGATCATGGTGACCAGATTGACCATATGGTGATGTCTTGACCGTAGAGTGATTGGGTCAACCATAGGGTCAATGTGGTGACTATAGGGTTCAAGGTTAACCAAATGGTCAGTGTGGTGACCATAGGGTCCATGGTTGACCAATTGGTCAATGTGGCCAATAATCATTCAAACTAGGTTCTATCATCATTGATTTAGTTTGTCTAAGGAGTCACTCAATTTTGAGGTGAAAATGAGAAACTTTAGGGTATGATCCAAATTTTAGGGTTTGGGGATCCTTGTTGGTTCAAGGAATCAATGTAGTATACTTCTTCTCCAAGATGGATTTGATGATCATAGTGATCTTAAAACTTGTAGAGGAATCCTTGGGATCCTGAGTTGATTTGGGTGATTTAGGACATGTCCTGATCATGGATGTTGATTTGGAGATCCTCACAAAGGAGAGACCAACAACAATCAGTAAAGAAAAAAAAAATTTTACATGGAAAACCCTTAAAGAGAAAAAATAAGTGGTTTGACCCAATTGAAGGGATCAACTATAACTGGAGATTACAAGTACAGCCACTTGCCTTATAGATAGGAAAGGGTTACACAATCTTTCAAGCGACAAAATTGATGCATTGATAAACTTGTTTTAAATAGAGGGTGGTGGCCGATAATGCTCGACAACATCGAACGAGTGATGGTCGACGACGAGTGACGACTGGTGGTCAGCAGCGAAGCGACACTGGACTTCAGTTACTTCTCTAAGCTTTAGTCTTCTTCGGGTTTCAAGCTTTCTTTCCACTTCATGACAGAGGGCTTGACTCTATTTATAAAGTTTCGGTTGCAATTAATGAATAAATATTAACCACTCTAATCAGATGACCAAGATAGGTTCCCTTAATCAGACGACGTTTGATGAACATTTGAGTGTCTTGAAAATATCGGAATTGAGCTATCTTTGGCTTGTTGGATTTGTCTTGTCGAGATTCTCGATTAAACCATAAACTCACTAGATTCGACTTCCATTTACCTTCCAAATATACTTGGAAAACTTCCATAAATAGTTGAATCTCTTGATTGGGGCTTGATTTAGTTCAGATTAGATCATTGTGTCCGTTTTTCGAATCGCTCAGTTTGACTGTAAGTTTGCTGATATCGGAGCTCTGGATGACTCTTAATTAGAGTAAGAATATTTTTTCCTCCAAAGATTCTTTTTAGATCCGTATCATGCCTTTAAGATTCATGTCGGGCGTTAGAAATTTGTTCTACCACAAGTAAATGTTAAGATTTTGGTGTTATATCCATAAATATATATGAATTAAGTAGTATCTATGTCAGTCCCAAAGAATAAATACATTTCTTCAAAATCTATTATCATAAGATTATTAATTAAAAACTAATTTTTGCACACTGATTGCCTGATTACAATTTTAATCCAATTTTTCATAGGTATATGTTTAATTAGTCAATTTTATGCATTCATCATAGGATAATTTCTTTTAGATTATAATCTCATGCATCAATATGCTTAAATGACACGAAAATATAAAATCATAAAAATAATGACAAAATTATAAAGTCAAAGCATATGAACATAAATGAACTAAAAATATGTGAATGTCTTTATAGTTTCTCTATCAGTATGTAAGCATTCCACCGTCTATAAACTCTTCTAAAAAGTATAAGCTTTAAGACTTATTTGTCCAACTCATCCTACATGATAAGCAAATTTTGGCATTATGAACTTTAGTAATTGTTTTGTGTAGGCGGCTCTCTTGACCACTAAAATTATTTGTCTGACTTCATAACCTTTTTAATGTGATTTTAATAAGTTGACTAATTCATTGACTAGTTTCTCCTTTTTTTTCTTTTAGACGCTGACAGGCAAAGAGTTGTTGTTAACATGGAAAGGCTGACATTGACTCCAAGCATGTATGTGTATATATATATATATATATATAAACTCACTATTGAATTTTATTATTAAATAAATTAAATAAGTTTTATTAAACTTATTGCCATATATATATATACAACTAGTCTATTGTATCAATACAAGATTTTGTGTTAAAGGCATATAAAATTTATATTTTAACATAATGTTTATATCATTATAAGGAATTGAAGTAAATAATATTTTATCATACATCATATCAATTTTTACTGTTGGCTCTCATATCACTCAATTACTTCACATATATCATTAGGCTTTTATCTTCCATGTTACATGTAAATGTATATGATTATTTCAATACTTTATACCTCTAATAAAGTTGTATACATGAAATCCATGTTCAACTGGGGAATTATTTTTTTATAAAATGATTTAATAACACTTTAAAACATATTATTCATTATTTTAATGAACATGAAATTATATCAAGTCATAGCAATGTATAAGAATTTACAAATATAATAAAACTATTAAACTTATAGGATCTATAATTATACTTAATATAATGGCATTAATCATAAAACAGGATAGCATACAACATTTACAGTGTTAGTACGATGTTCACATTATACTATAAATAATTTTAGCAATTTGTAAATACTTGCCATATAGCCAAACAATTACACAATTTGAAATACATAGTAAAAATATAATATGATTATATTACCATATGTACAAAAAAAATGACAAAAACATATTCAAACACTTAGCCTAAAAGAATTCATGGTTAACTTAATCAATTCTTTAAAAAACTCAAAAAATTACAAAAAATCTTAACAATTTGATATATAATGTGAATAGACAATATTGATATATGTACTACTATGTGCATAGCAACTAGAGTAATAATATACTAAAAGTTAGATGATAAAATTTTAGGACATTGAGATATCTTGATTTCTGTATAGTTTATCCAAAGTAAGTACAAAATGTTTCACAAAAGATAAAATCATTAAAATTTAGGTAATGATAGCTACCTTGAGTCTAATAGTTTTTTCAACAAATCAAACAAATGAAATACACATTATGACGTCCACATTTCTATATTTGTCTCATTTTCCTCACTCTCATCCTTTCTATATCTAGCAACTCACAATTTTTTGTAAGAAAAAACTGAGATTGAGAGTTCTTCTAAGTGGAAGATTATATAAAATTTTATAATACATTTTATTAAGGATATATATAACAAAGTTTATTTTATTTAGATATAAGTTCTCTTTTATTTCATTCATAGAACACCAATAGTATTAATACAAAATATATCATGTTTAGAACACTCATGAAATAAATTCATAATACTAATGCTAGATAACCCCCAAATAATATATTTTTATGAACATGCATAATTTCCTTGATAATTTCAAATCAAATAAACAATTTCTTGTCTTATAGCTATAGTGCCCATAAAAAAGGAAAAAGAGTGTTGAATGATTTATAGTTTACCATAGGTTAATTTTGTTCTAACAATATATCAAGAGAATCATATTACTGTTTATAGGAAATTTTTTATATAATTATTTTTAAAAAATCTTAGAACTATGTGTAACTAACATACACATATAAAGTAAACTCAAATCAAACATACATTTGTGGCTAATGAGGTTTTATATATGCTGCTAAAGCTCGAAAAAAATGCTGGTGAAACTTATAAGCGTTGCAACTTTCATAAGAATTAAGTGATTTTTCTTCATTTTGCGAGCAATGCATATTAAGCTTACAAATCTAGGCGCTCGTGTGTAAGCTTACAAAGTAAGATTTTTTATTATGTCCAAAATGTTAGTGAAGAGTGTTGAGAGTCAAAGAAATAAAGAGCATAAGCCAGAATATCATGTCAATAATGAATTTTAAGAATGTCTATCTCTAGCATCCTCATTAAATCAGTTTGATTGTAATCCTTTAATTAACAAATCTATAGCTATACAAGTGTTGTTGTGCCAAAATTAAATTCTAATTTGCAACAGCTTGGTTGTACCATCAAATATTTTGAGTCTAATTTGCAACAGCTTGCTTCACTCAAGTCTAATTTTTTTAATTGATAATGTATTAGAATTTCATAAATCTAACACCTTTGAATATTTGTTCTTTAAGAAAGTTGATCGACATGATATTCTTATTAGAAGTTTGCAACAACTTGGTTGTATTATCGAATACGTCCAGTCCTATAATAAACTTTATAAACAGTAATCTATATGAATAGTGGCCCCAAAATATAGGAAAATTTTTCTATTTGGACTCCGAACGTAGCTCTACGTGCGAACTCCAGTAATATGCCACCTTGTGTGCTACATCGCAGAGGTTATTGACGTGAAACACCAGAGGTTATCAGAGGGTTATTGAGCGGTTATTAAGGGTTATTGCGGGGATTAATGCAGGGTATTATTGAGGTGGAACCGTGGAGGTTATTACGGGGGTTCTTACAGGGAGTTATGGAAGTGGAACTGTTGAGGTTATTGGAGGGTATTTGGGGCTTATTGCAGGGGCTATTGGACTGGAACCGCTAAGATTATTAGGAGATTATGGCCGGGGGGGTAGCGTTATTATGGGGTTTATTGCTTAGGAGTTATTGGAGTCGAACCGCTGAGGTTTTTAGGGGGTTACTGAGGGGTTGTTGTGGTGCTATTAGAGTTAATACCCTCAATAACCCCCCATCAACCCCCCAATAAGCTCCCAATAAACTCCGAATAACATCTACAATTCCACTCCAATAATCTCTGTGATTCCACTCCAATAACCTCCACAGTTCTACTTTAATATTTTTTTAGGTAGACCCAATATAACACACATGATGAGATATTATTGGGAGTCCGCAGGTAGAGCGAAGTTCGGAGTCCAGAAAAAAACTTTTTTCCAAAACATACAACAAAGTGTAATAATGAAGAATCCTTTAACGTTATCCTTTAAGTTTACTTCAATGAAAAAAAAAAGATAAATATGAATTTTTTTTTAATCAAAACGCGAAGCAAAATTTGAATTTAAATTATAGTTAGTATAAATGATATTTTATATGTATCTATATCTATGTATATATGTGTATGTGTATGTATATATATGTATCTATATCTATGTATAGATGTGTATGTGTATGTATATATATGTATCTATATCTATGTATATATGTGTATGTGTATGTATATATATGTATCTATATCTATGTATAGATGTGTATGTATATCTATGTATCTATATCTATGTATATATGTATCTATATCATGTATAGATGTGTATGTGTATGTATATATATGTATCTATATCTATGTATATATGTGTATGTGTATGTATATATATGTATCTATATCTATGTATATATGTGTATGTGTATGTATATCTATGTATCTATATCTATGTATATATGTGTATGTATCTATATATCTATATCTCTATCTATGTATCTATATATATGTGTATGTATATCTATGTATCTATATATCTATATCTCTATCTATGTATCTATATATCTATATCTCTATCTATGTATCTATATATCTATATCTCTATCTATGTATCTATATATCTATATCTCTATCTATGTATCTATATATCTATATCTCTATCTATGTATCTATATATCTATATCTCTATCTATGTATCTATATATATGTGTATGCATATCTATGTATCTATATATATGTGTATGTATATCTATGTATCTATATATCTATATCTCTATCTATGTATCTATATATCTATATCTCTATCTATGTATCTATATATCTATATCTCTATCTATGTATCTATATATCTATATCTCTATCTATGTATCTATATATCTATATCTCTATCTATGTATCTATAATATTTATATACATATACATATATCTACATAGATATATATATATACATATCTACATATATATACATATACATATATAGAGGTTGATATATACATATATGTATACATATATATATACATATACATATATATATATGTAGATATATACATATATGTAGATATATATACATATACATACATATATGTAGATATGTATATATATATGTAGATATGTATACATATACATACATATATATATGTAGATATGTATATCTATGTAGATATGTATACATATACATACATATATATGTATATGTATATGTACATGTATATATGTATGTATATGTATACATACATGTATATCTGTATATACATGTATATGTATATATATACATACATGTATATCTATACATACATGTATATGTATATATATACATACATGT
>NW_018253781.1:7960-79540 GCF_001263595.1 Phalaenopsis equestris | reverse complement strand
TATATATATATATATATATATATATATATATATTTACATATATATACATATAATATATTTATATCTGACAACAATGGTGTGCCCCCAGACTAAGGTTTCAACTCCGGTGATTTCGTTGGCTTTGGCTCCAGTGATCTCGTTTACCTTCCTTTGGTTTTTTCTTGTATTATGAATCCTTTGCTCATGGGCTTTTGTAGTGTAGAGGTCTATGGCCTCTCCACCGGTTGTTCTGGTTCTTTGGGTGGTCTTTTTTCTAGTTTCGGTCAGATCTAATGTTGTTTTGTTGGATCTGGAGGCCTATTGGTGGATTGAATGCTTTGAGTCGCTGATTTGTGTTTGTCGTCACTTCTTCGCCGCGTGATTTTGTTTTTGTTTGTGTTGGTCTCCTTGGCTATGATTTGTTACTGTTCCTTCTGGTTCTATGGCTTTTGTTCCTCCTCAAATGTTGACTGCTTCAATTTTAAAACTTGGGAAGCCTACTTATGTTGATATAATTGGATGGGGATTGACTCTATGGGATATGTGGATAATCTGTTTTTCCCTCAAATTTACCATGATTCACTTCAAGGCATGGCAGACTACAACCTCATCAAGAAGACTAGTTGGAAGAGTGGCAAACTTCCTCTAATTTTCTCTGATGTGAAAGTCTCCAGCCTAGCTGAAATGTTTAAATTTACTCTCATTGGGAAGCTTCAGCTGGGACATCCTAAAATGAAAGTTTTTAGAAAGGTTTTTGAAGTCTTCGAACATTTGAGAGAATGGAAAGTTGGACTCATTTATGGGAGACATGTGATGATATAATTGTCTAAAGAATATGACTATGCCGCAATCTTTTCCAAGAAGTACATTACAATTGATGGGAAATATATGAAATTGCTTAAGTAGTCTCGTGAACTTGATTCTAGCCAAAAACTCCCTATAGTTTTAATTTAGTTTAAATTACCTGATCTAAAACTCCACTACTTAATCACGAAGTCCTCTACTCTATTAGAGCGGCTCTAGGGAGACCTATGAAATTGGACATACACACATTCGGCCTAACTAGAACTTTTGTTGCAAGGACTCTTATTGAGAGGGATATCACCCTCCCTGATGTGGAAGAAATATGGCTTGGTACTACCCATAATGGGCACTGGAAACCAATTGTCCCATAACAAAAACCCTATTATTGTAATGACTGTAAAATGTTTGGGCACAAACCCCCCAAATGCTTCGGGCTTCATCCTAATTTGTGTTCCAACATCTCTGTGCATTTGAACTCTTCACTTCCTACTATTGATGACCCTAAGGATGTAACTAGGGAAGAGTAATCGAGTCCCCCTACCTACAACACCAAGAGAATCTCTGATTACACCACTGGAACAAAGAGAAGCAATTGGTGTCAGGGAAGCACAAGATGTAAGATTGATTGTTGAACAGGGTTCCCTGAGGGAAGATGAGTTTATGTCATTTGAAGGTGATACCCCTGGTGTCCCTAACATGAACAATATGATCCAAATAAATGAATATGTTGTTGCAATTGAAGATCTTCCGGTATTACTGAATGATACTATATCTCATCAGTCCGTCCCTCACCAACCACTTCAGCAAGACCTTCCCAGTGCTGTTGAGAAAGTTTTACCTCAGAGCAGAAATTCTCACACTGCTACTAATCATTTTGGTTGTAGCAGATGATTCCTAAATTGTGGTAGAACTACCTATTGCTAGAGAAGCGAGTACTCAAGCACTGAAAAAGTGCCAAGATAAAGGTGTATAGCAGGCTGAAACTGCTCGGCAATTTACGGATCAACCTACCCTCAAAGATGAAGTTCCACTGATTGCTCCGATGGGATAAACACTGAAAAATCAATGGCAGGTTCAAAAAGCTAAGAAAAATAAAAAGGGAATGCTAGAACTCGGGCATTCACACGATGACTGTTTTATAGTTTCGGGTGGTAACCCACATAATAGTTACTTGCTGGGCTTCATCCCTAGAACCATGGGGAGGGGAAGAGAAAAACCCACCTACCAAAATTAACCCCCTCTCTTTTGGTGTTTTTTTACGACTATATTTTGTGCTCTGGATTGATTCCCAACGCGTGTTATGGCTGTAGTGTTGGCCTTATTGGTTCCCACGCAGACTCTCTGCTACAAACAAGACTTCATCTCCCTATATGACCTCAGAGCATCTTGTATTTGTCTTTCGAAGATTTTCTACTTAATATTTTTTAGGTATACTTTACATTTTCGGTGACCATTTTTTACTGTGTTATATACCTTGTGAGTGGGCTGCTTACACCTGGGCTGCTTACACCCATTCGCTAAAAGCTTTGTATCTTCCTTTTCGGTAATGAAATTATCTTCAGGTTATCTATATATATATATATATATATATATATATATTAGAAATATAAAATATTTTCTATTTGCCTGAAATATCCTATTACACCCCAAAAAAGCATGTGCAACGAGGTACTTTTTCATTTTATATCTCTTTGTCTATAAATAAGTGAATCATATCTCTCAGTTATTTTTAATAGAATTAAATCTAATGTATCCTCTTTTCCAAACTTTCCTTCTTCACCACCTTATTTTATCCCTTATTTTTTTGGGCGTGATTCACACAAAAATATTCAAATTTAACATATAAATCATCAAATTTTAGGCAAGTCCCCACTTGTAAAACTCATTCTCATCAATATTTGTCCAATATTGTTCACCGCTGCATGCAACCACCATGTAACCGCCTCCCCAAATTCTTCGGAAAAACAGAGTATTACTCACATAGTTGCAGGTCAGCGCAGGATCTTTCCAGCTTTTGGCCAGCCAATATACGACTACTTCACCCTCCCCGGCATCCTTACGTCCAAGAAAACACAGAACTTCACCAAGTCACCTTGACCCTCTCCAATTGAAGTCTCTTTTTTTCTCCTTTCCTTCATAACTTATCATCCCTCCTTAATTAATCTTTTTTTTTTTTTAACAATCCTCTCATCAATTTTGACCTAATCCCTCCCTCCATATCATTTTTCTTCTCTCTTGTCTGCTTGCTGTTTTGCTTTTAAAATTCTTAAATGTTCTCACATGAAGCTAAATTCCTTCTGTCGATCTCCTCGTCTTCTAACCTCCACCTTGTGATTTTATATTACGAAATCACATCAATGGTCTTTCTAAGTTGAAACCATTCTGGCTTGTCTTCAAGCTAACTTGGTGCTTACTTGCATATTTATATTTATATATATCAACTGAAATTGATGTAAATCCTTAAACTAAAATCTAAGAATAGACCGCACGGGCCGGCTCTTCCATGTTCATTTTGTATATGTTCCCATTAATTGATTTCCCCCTCTATAAATAACCAAGTGTGCATGTGTGGTTCTCTCCAAAAACTGTTTCACAGATCCATTTACTCCCCATGGGATCCACTGATGGCTCCTCCCTTTGCCTTGATCTCAGCATTGGCACTCTTCAATTCTCCATGGTGAGAGCCTTAGTTATTTGAGTTATCCTATAACTTGTTCATTTGAATCAATATAATCTGATTAATTTTTTGTAGAAACAACATCATGAGATCAACAAACTGCCATTAATGTTTGGCAATGCTGTGATGGACGAGAAAGTGATTTACAGTTCTAGAATTGAACCCGAAGTTGTGAACGAGATGAACAGAGTGGTTGCGGAGAATAGACGGCTGTCGACCTTGTTGGCCGCCATCAGCGAGCGCCACCGAGCGCTTCGAGCGCAGGTGCTCAAGATGATCAGCAGTTCTTCTTCATCTTCATCCTCGTCGTCGAAGACGGCGGGAAGTAAAAGAAATAGTGAGGGCTCCATTACTTATCTAGCATCCACAAATGAAAGTTACAAGGAAAATTGTTCTAGTTATCGTTCCTCCAGGCAAGCAGTCAGTGAAGCAAGACCCAGGATTTCGAAGATGTACATCAGATCTGATGGATTGGTAAGTTGAATAATTGATAAAAATATTAGATATGTTGTCTGCATATACTACAATATATAATATAATTGTACAAGGAGTACACATATATGCAGACTCCCTTAATTTTGAGCACAATTTTTTTAAATTATTGTATCTTGTCTTCATTTAAAATATGCATAATATCATTTGTATTTATCTAGAAGTGGTTTGTATAGTCTAATTGTATGTATGATGGCCAGAATGTGAGAGATGGGCATCACTGGAAGAAGTATGGACAGAAGGTGATAAGGGACAGTTCTTACCCCAGAGCTTATTTCAGATGCTCTTTCGCTCCCGTTTGCCCTGTGAAGAAAAAGGTTAGAATTTTACTGAAAACAGTAAATAAATAATTAGGACTGAGGTTCTCCTGACCTCCTGCTAATCATTTAGAATAAGCCTCCAAGCTATAAGAAAATAATCCCAATCATGTACAATATTTTAATTTTCTAAACTATCTTGTACTAGTGCATGTGAAATTAATATATATGTTTTTTAATTTTATTTTACGTTGGAATTAACTAATTTTAAGTTTTTTAATTAAAAATTCAGGTATAGAGATGCACAGAGGATCATTCAGTTGTTGTAGTTACTTATGAAGGGGAGCACAACCACGTCCAGCCATTACCAGGCCATTCTCACAATGGCTTATGCTGATATATATTGGGGTTCAGACTCAGTTAGGAATTCAAAAAACCAGCTGAAGATGGGGGCTGAGGAACATTTTTGGGACTTTTAATCATCCTTATTGCACTCAATTCTTAAATCTATCATTGAAACTTTAAGTTTTGCATTTATGTCCATTACCAGTACATGAAAAGGTGTATTTCAAAGTTAAAATAGTGATTTTTTTTTATGTGATGGGAAAGATTTGGGTGGTATACATGTTGAAAATAAAATGTTAGTTTCCTGGGTCTTAATGTTGTAATGGGTTCTTATTTTCCTGAGGATAAATTGAAGTCTGAGTATATAATAGTATATTTTGCTGAAATAGTTTTATGTATATGATGTTTTGTTGTGCCTATGATTAGAGGAGGTATGATAGGGATAAGACAATGGATTCAAATCTAATTTGGGATATAGCGATCATGAAGTCTGAAATTGAAAGCAATATGAGTATAACAATTGGCTTTATTTTAATTTAGTTAAATTTTAAGTTCCAGTTTAAGGAAATTATAAGTTGAATTAATTTGGAAGATTTACATACATACCACTCAATTACCGTGTATTTACATATCTAACACTAATACTTCAACTTTTACATAAATGTATCCCACCTTATCTATCCATAAAATAGAGTATTTCACTATTTAAAGGTTAAAATGATGGTATAAATGTAAAAAAAAGTAAAATTTAGGTGTTAGATATACAAATGCCCAGCTGCGGCAAAGCCCGTCTAATAATCTCATCCATAATACCCAATATTCTCTAAATCTTATTTCATATTTTCATTAATCCCAAGTTTATAGAATGTCACACATCTATCGCTCTGGAGCATGAACCTGACATCATGTTTGGTATATGTCGAGTTCCCATAACGGAATATAACAAAGATGAAACGTCATCACTTAGACACTCGATCACTAATGCTTTTAACAAAGATGAAACGTCATGATTCAGACACTCGATCGTCATAAAAACATTTTTATCTTATACGTCGAGGGCAATCAAACCTTTCGCTGGACCGAGAAGATTTCAACTGTGTTTTTAAGAGTAAAGATAACTAGTTTATAAATTTGAAGTCAATTCAAAAATGTGTATTATTAATATGTAGAAATTTTGAATATTATTCCTTGCTTCATAAGGTAGACAAAGGCGTTTATTTATGAATATTAAATTACCAACTCTTAATCCTAACATTAAGGATAAGCTTAATGATAATCAAGAAAGAATCACAAATAGGGATGGATTGCCGAGCTAAATAATCATCATGTGGTAGATATAATCAAAGCATAGGGATCAGTCTGATGGACAATCCTCTTGTGATTGATGTTTTTCAATACTTATCTTCAAGTTAGCACATAGATATCACACATGCCGAACTGGTCTAAGTGCTTCAAAAGTTTATGCTTGGATGCTCTCTTAGTAATGGTATCCACTAGCTAATCTTCTGATAGAATACTTTGCAGTTCCAATTCCTATCATTAAACTTCTCCTGAATGAAGAATCTGACTACCTCAACATCGTTGTATGATTCTACTGTGCTAGATTTTGGCTATATCTCATGTTGTGTTGTTATCAAAATTTAGCTAAATCAATTGCTTCTGGAAATAGCTTAGTCTTGCAAAAGAAATTTGAATTACAATGCTTGAAAAATTCCTAAGGTCATATCCTTATATAGCTTATACACTAGAATTTGCAGTAGCTAAATTTTTATTTATGATGGTAAATTATTCAGAGGTTTACTATAGGAATTTAGCTTATTACCAACGCTCAAATATTGTTGGTAACAATATTTAAACTGTAGGTAATATAATTACTGACGATCTAGCTAGAGTTTATTTACGTAGCAAAAATATTTGTCGGTAATAAAATTACCTACGGATTTATCAACGATTTCTATATACTGATGGTCATCCAACATATAGTAACTGTCGTTGTTGATCCAAAACCATATCATGTTTAACGGTTGTTTGACCGACGAGAATATAACTGATGTCTATATCCATAGGAAAAGTGTTGCACTTCCACCGGAAAAGTATCGTGCTTCCGTCAGTAAAGTGTAGCACAATAGTTGGTTCACCATGGAAAATGACAGACTGTTGGATTTATTGCAAAAGTGCAACATTTTGTTTAAACGTCATTTGTTCGATATATCCCTAGAAAACCTTCAGCACAAAATCAAAGAGTCATAAAATCATTGATAAGCTGTAGAAAACATGTGGCATTAGAAAAAAAAAAAATAAATCCCTCCTTCAACATTACAATTTACACACCTTTAATTGTAAAAGTACAATCTACACAAAGCACATCACAGTAATGAAACTAATTAATACATTAACCATAAATAAAATCAAAAGAAAAATGATCACATTAAACCAGCAAAATGAACAATTGTCCAATAAAAATATTCTTCGCGACCAATAAATTGTTTAACATAAACAAGGGAAAAAAAAATCCCTTATTCATCCTCCTCTGTCCACTCCTCATCTTCATCCTGAATTGGCTGCTTCTCTTTCTACGATTCAGAATGTGGCGCCGCTTCGATCTCTGCTTTTATCTTCCTCTCCATCTCCAATCTAAGGGTGCTTTGGTGGGTGGAGCCCTGGGGAGCAACCTCAGCAGTAATCTAGCCACAAATCTCCTCCTCCTGTGCAGTGGAAGTAGATACACTAATGTAAAAAAGGTACGGTAGGCATCATAGGACCGCACCTGATACCACAACTCGTAGACCCTGCCCTTCTTCTTATCGTCGACAACCTCCTTCCATAAGTCATACTTAGAAGGATCATAAGATGTGTCCGAACCACCACCCGACTGCTAGAATCGACTCTCCTTGAGCCTCGGGAAGGCCTCCTACAAAAAAAAAAGATTAATGAAAAAATAAATAAACTTTGATAGTTATTTGAATTTTATACTAATTATTCTTCAGAATTACTTGGGTCATCTAGGATCTGCTATCCACTTAGGATTGATCGGACTGCCGCCTGTGAGTGCACTCGTGTAACTCTACAGCAATTGACTCTCGTCCTTTCTTTATATTTTATCAGTGTGATGAAATAGTTAACGTACATTTAATGTAAAATTATTTAATGCAGAAGATAAGTCTTACTAGCCTTCTCCTGTACTCCGCATGTGAGAGTGCCCTAATAGTGTGCTTCGACGCCCAAATCCCTCTACAATCAGAGCGATGATTTTGCTATATATAGCATACTGGTGTATTGTAGAATTTATTTACAATTAGAAATTTTAATCAATGAAGCAGATATTTTTACGGATAATTACATGCTATTTACAAAATTAACCCTCCTATTATTTTTTTGAACTACCAAACTCATGCATTTACCAGTTACATGATTTGGGAATTTGAAAAAAAAATATGTAAAATGTGTTTTATGTTCTACCATAAATTCTGTTATTTGAGTGGAAGCTTATGCATAATGCATATACTTATCTAACATGCGAGACCGTAACTTTATATATTTCACCAATTTTTTGGATAATTATATACACACCACCAAAAATATTGGTATTTATAAATATATTATTTAAGTCATTTTTGTGAACTGTTTAATTCATATATTTACAAGTGACACGATTAAATTATTTAAAATTTGATATAAAATGAAAATTATGAGTTTAGATTTTATGATAAATTTTAATAAATCAGAAAGAATTTGAAAATGGATGAAAGACAGGTTTTAATTTGTAAATAACAAATTTGGGGTGGTTTGTATGTAATTGTCCCCTTCCACGATTGAAGAGACGAACCCCCCATTAACGTTGAGTATTTCCGCCTGGCCCTTCTTCCCTTTCCCTGTTCTTCTTCTTCCTCTGCTAAGCTTCTTTCCCAACCTATCGTGCTCGTCCAACCAAGCCCTTAAGAAACCTTTTTTGATTGCTTCCACGAATAATTTTCTGGTTGGAGCCGAATCGGTTTTCAAATGGTGTCTTCCGCAGCTCGGTTATGGAGTGACTGACGGGCGGCGGTTAGAGCTAGCCGGCGACGGGGACATAAGACCCAAACGCTCCCTTGCAAGACCGGCACGTTTTCACGACCTTTTTTTTCCGACGATGAACTGGAGCAGTCAACGGTTTCTACGTTGTGTGAACCCAATCTGGAGGGGCGGTGGTTCAGGTGATCGATCGACTCATCCGGATACCCAAATAGAGCCCTGAGGAGAGAGGAAAGCTTCTTATTCTCCTTTTAGCGCTCTTCCCATGTCGTTTCACGCTGGCGGGGAGAAGGAAAAGGAGGCGGAGCAGGACAATGCTCCTTCTACCGCTGCAGAAGAGGTTGTTGCTGCACCGGTGGCTTGTCCGTGGAATCTGAGGAAACGAAGTGCTGCGTGTCAAGCTCCATTGGAGAACGGAAGGAACAAGTACCATTGCTCATCACTTTCTAATCCGCCATTGGGTAAATCCGTTATGCGAAAATCCGCGGTCGGCGAAAATGGTCGGCGGAAGAAGTTTTCTATTTCGTTATTTCGAGCGGAGATCGAGGAGGACTTTTTGGTGTTCAAGGGGACGAAGCCCAGTCGAAGACCTAAAAAGAGATCCAAGGCCATCCAGAGGCAACTCGATGTAAGAGAAAATTTCATATTTTGAGCAGATAATTCTCATTCTTGATTGTGGTGGTGGCAATTTCGATTGTATTTGGATTAATTTTGATCTCTAATTTTAAATTTATGTTCATTGTTGTAGGACTTATTTCCTGGCGTATGGTTGTCCAAGATTAATGCAAACATGTATAAAGTAGATTAATGAGTTGATTCTTCATTTTTCTTTTTCATAATTTTACTAGAAAGTTTGAATCAACAAGAATAGGAAATAATCCTCTATTCAGAAGATGCAAGAGGGGGTATGACATTCTGCATTGTTAGAGTGGAGGTTCTTAAGAATTCTAAGATTCCGACTTTCCACATTTATTGTTATTCTGTAGCTTCAGTTAGAATCGTTCTTTAGTTTACGACATTCGATTGTAAATTTTTTAATAAAAATATATAAGAATATAAAATGCAATTTTATCTTCTCTTACTTTTTACTTGCATTTCATTTGTTGGTTTTGGACTCTCTTATTTAATTTATAAAAAATGATTTCATACTGCACTTCGACATGTGAAAACTGATATTAGAATTATCATGACAGCAAAAAGATTTCAACTTAAGAAATGCTGGCCTAGAAAACCTCAAGTCTTTGCTTTATCATTTATATAAATGCTGAAAACACATTGGACTAAAAAATTGATTGAATGCTTAAAACAAATAGATAGTAGTTATATGATGTTTTGCATATTCAACCCCAATATCAACAACTTAGTTTTCTGACAGTCCTATCATACTGCTTTTACATGCACATTGTAATTCCTGCATTTAAGCAATCAAAGACATGGGTTTTGAACTTTGTGGTGTGAGGTGGCTTTTCCTATTTAAGAGCTTTTAGTAGGAGGAATAATTGAAAAAATATTTATTTCTATATATTTGCACATTATGGCATGGAATCTTCTTTTGTTATTTTGGTTCAATTATATTGATTGCATTTTTTAAGTATGAAGGAATTGGAGCAAAGATGATCTCAAGTAATTTTTTCCTTAGCAATTTCTTGTGTCCTCATATGAAAGATATAAAAAAGGCGTATCATTAAAACAAACTAGCAATTTTTTGTCTTAAGAAAAATTAAAAAATGTGAGTTGGCTAATTGATTGTGTAACCCTAGGTTTGAACAACACTTGGGTAACTTAAGGAGTTCATGCACCTCAATGCCTAGCCAACACTTTGAGAACTTGAACCTAAGCAGTAAAGTCGACAGTGACGCCAAGACGTCTGATCGGCAGTGTCTAAGACAAAATAACTTGCAATACTCACACATCATAAACTTGTCTACAAACTTGGTTGGAAGTAGTTCTGGAGGTAGTTCTCTGCCCAATAGCGGCAATTTCCATGAATGGTACAGATTAAATAAGCCTAGAATCAAGCCTTAACTGTTACACCAGAAGTGATAAGATCCACCTAATAAGCATAGCACATGGGTCCTCCATCTAAGGTGGAGATCAAACCATGCACCAGAGACTAGATGAGTGTAAGACTCGAGTTGGGCATCATTATTAAAAACTGACAGTGATGTAAGATGTTTAGTTGGTGTGAGACACATAAAATGACCGACAACAATGTAAAACACTTGATCGGTGTTCAAAATAAAACCTGACTCTTAACACTCAAGCATACAAAAACCTACAACTCTAAACTCGAGCCAGGTGAAGCTTTAGAGATGGTTTCTTACACAGTAGTGACAAGCACTGTAAAAGGTACTAAGTAAATCACTTAGAAGCAAGCTTCAACGGCTGGACTGTTTGAGGTGGTGATCCAACATAGTAAACAAAATAAGGGTAGACTCAGAGTTGAGCAAGTTGGAAATACCTCAAAACTTATCAAAACATCTCTCATAAGGGATGAGCAATCGATTGGTTCACACACACCACATGAAGTAAATGATTAACTGTATAAAATGTAAAAGTGACACAATGATAAAAAAAACCATTCAAAAGCCGTATTTCATTACAATCAATCAGTCAATTAAAAAAAAATCCCTTTCATTACAAAACCTATAAAAATATTCCAAGTGTTTTTCATTAAAATTTTTTTCCCTATTGCAAACAACTAATTCTCATAAGTGTAGGGATAAAAGCAACCAAATCAAGTATTAGACGAGTCGTCGTCCGCCCCCAATTCATCCTAGTACTCACCACTGATGTAGGTGTTAAAGGGGAAAGGAAAAGCTTGGTGAATTTTTCCAAGTAGGAGTACTTTTGTAGACCATTCCAACCCGCATGAAGTGGTCGATCACCGGCTTTGTGCCTAGTAGGAGGAGCTTGGTCTGATCGTTAGCAAACTCCTCTGCAACCTTCATCGTGCCACCTTTTTAGATAAAGATGAGTTCTCGTCTTGAATTGCAGAGAGCCACTTAGACAAATTTTTGAACTCCTCCCCAACTTCATCCACTTGAGTCTCTGTTGCGGCCAACCACTCCTTAGACCCCTCAGCTCAAGCCTTGAAATTATTGACTTTCTTCTCCATCTTGCATCCTTCAATTTTGGCAATGAGGTAGTGGGAAGTCAAATGGTGTGTCGTGGCGTGGCCTAGCGATTGATAGTGTTTAGTTGTTTGCAAAGGTCTTAAGGGTCGCAATCTTCCAATTTATTTTCAAAACTTTCTGGCCAAAGAACATCTACAATAGTTGGAGCGTACTTATTGGTGCATGGGATTCAATGGTATCAATCACTCTGCATGTATATTAAAGCAAAGTGCTTGTCAATGGTGACAAATACCATTGGTCACTCTTTTTGCATAGCCCTCCATCTTCTTGTAGCATATCTCTGTCTCTTCCATTGAGGCGAAGGGAGTTTAGTGTCTGACTCATCTATTGGGACATTGCATTTTTGGCGATGGGCATCATGGGAAGCAGTAGGATTAGCCAGTAATTTAGGATTCACCCAAATATCTTTCTCTTCAGATGCCTCCTCAGCAATTACAAATGTCTAAGACTCTGGCTCCGCTTTGGCAGAAAACCTAAAGGAGGGCCGACTAGCTTCCCCTCATGTGGCATGGTTAATGAAGCTGGTGGTGGCAGCCTGCCACAAAGTTTCCTGCTTTTGATCTAGTTGTTCATTTGAAGACACTTCAACATCAGTCTTAAGGTCGCTCAGAGTCCGATCACCTTCTTTCTCATGAATTGTTGAAGAACCAAAACTCATCAAGGTAGGTCTTTGCTCAATCAGAATTAGCTCCTCAGTGGAAACCCTATGAATTACTATAGTAGTTTCATAGACTGAGTGAACATAGCTAGAAACTGGGATCCTAACATTAGGGTCGGCAGTCGCATCCTCCTCCCCTCTGCCTCTTTGGAAATCCTCAGTCAGGCCACCTCCTAAGCAAGTTCTTCTGCATAGGTTGTGAGAGTTTTTTCATCCCCTTCTTCTCCCCAAAAAGTTAAATTCCACTGAAATTATATACTTATTTATGGATCCAAACATATCCAGGTTCACAACTTCATTCACAACCATCCCAATCGTGCACTAAACCACAAACAACTACCTCTCTTCGATAGCCAAAGCTAGGCCTCAAATTCAAAAAGGCATGGATTTTCTCTTCTTATAGACCTCTCTAGTCAAACTGCTATGAATCCCCCAATCTTCTGTCAACTTGAGAACAAATTCGCACGTACAATATTCAGTTTGTTTATTAAGGCCAACTAAGTGGAATTTTTGGGTTGACCTGAAGTCCACATAAGCATTTGGCTCTACTCGAAAAGAGAACATGTAGGAGTAGAGTTCCTCCAACCGAGGAATCTCCCTTCACTGATAGTAGGCCACAATCAAAGTCAACTTAATTTTGGTAGGGATCACACCATAACGGTTCATTATGGCCTGAAGCTCTTTATAATGAGATAGTCAGAGACCCCACTAGAATTGGTCTTGATAGAGGTCTAGATTGTTACTGAACTCATTAGTTGATGATCATCTGGGCTAACAGAGTGCAGATAGATTTTGTCATCAAAGACACGGGCCACAACGAGCGGAGTAGCGCCGACCAAAGTTAGAGTGGACGGTTGTTTGGGTGCAGAGATCATCCTAAAGCAGTTGGTCAATTATTTTTTGTGCATTCAAATGAAAGTAAGATGAGCAAAAGAAAAGGAATCGACCAAAAGAAAGAACTGAGATCGAATGTGTAGAAGAATTCAACATTTAACCCTTATATCTAGTGCCCCAGAGGAATTTCAAATGTCACACAAGAGCTACAATATGATTTAAAAAGCCCAAATCACATCAACAAAAAATACGAGGGAAAATTATATGTAGAGATAATTTTTTTTTTGTAAAAATTAATAAAAATAATTCTTTATTCGTATAAAAATTATTTTACAAGGTTGTCCTCAGCCATTTTGACCAAAACAAGCCCCCACCTTAGCAAAATTTAATAGAACACACTCCACCCAAACTAAACATAACTACACTATTAGCTTGAGCTTGGACTTAAAAAACTGAGCATGTCGACCAAACATCAACCAGCTCCACCCAAAGAGCCTCCAGCTCCATCGAGTGTTCCTGCCTCAGGGCCACCAACTCCACTTGTAGCTCCTTCACCTCCACATCCAGTTGCGGGCTACTAATTAACCTTTCGGGACCTTCTTTAGGAATGGTCAAGGTGTTGACTGCACCCCCCCCTGCTCTATGCGTGGGTTGACGTTCCCTCAGCTGTATTAGAATAAAAAACTTGGTCGACAGCTTGGAGCGATGATTCATCACCTAAGATCATATCAGTTGCATCAACAAAAAGAAGTGGTACATAAAGGCAACCTCTAAACGCATCATATCGTCTCCACAACCCAAGGCTCCATCTAACTCAAAATTATCGGAATAAAGGACAAATTTTACCAGGCATCGACGGGGTATCTGCAATCTCTCCCCCAAAGTTTGGTTCCATAACCATAGTCATTGATCTTGCAAGGTGCATGTCGTTTTTCTACCGAGGTCTGGATCTGGAACCATAATCCTTTGATCTTTAGGCAATGAAGCTCTAGTCATCTCTTGGGTAGATTGTTAGCCTACTGATCATGGGTCACGACAATGTAGGTGTCAGAGCACTAACAGAAGAGTCACTCATTTTTCCTCCCTCTTTTTTCCATAGATTTTATAGCAAGTCGAATGATGCAACCTCATCCATAAAATCTTCCACATGCTTCTTCTTGTTGGTGAGTTGCTTAACTCACCTCAAACCTTTGGATTGGCTCCCTTGTCCCTTCTTTCAGCCTCTTCGTTGTCATGGGCTACTTTGCACCCTCGAGCTGGCTCCCTTAGCTCAGTTTCTTTCTTCCTCTGGACATCTTGCCCTCATAGTGGCTACCTCCCTCTGATTGCTTCTTCTAGAGTTCCTTATCAAAATGAAATCCTGACACTGAAGCCCCAAAGGTCTTAACCAGCATTTCCTTGATAAGGACATTGTCCGTGAATTTCTTGCTACTCGCCATGGAAGCACTCTTAAAGTCAACCGACAAAGAAACACGCTCTCAAGCAATGCGACAATAAAAGCACTAACCATGAACTATTGATAAAATATCTGGAACACAAAAATAAAGGAGTTCAATTATTAAATTATTGATTACAAGAAAAAAAATCTATTTTTTACATTGAAGTATTTTATTCTTATCATAGTGCGACTTTCAAGAAATAAGTGAATTGAGTAACTAAATATGTATGTCAAAAATGAATCAGCATGAATCCCTAGGAAATTCAATAAACTAAAGATAAAAATGTTGTCATGGATGGCCCATAGAAGGAAAATGAAAGGACACATCAACGGACGACTAAAAAGCTTAACTGACTAACTACAGCTCTCTTGGAGCAGAATTCAAAGCTGACTGAATGAAGACTGCATGAGTTAAAGATCAAGATCATTAAATCAAGATAAGGAATCGACCCAACTCTCATACCAACATCGCTAACCACCTCACAAGAACCCTCAA
Organism: Phalaenopsis equestris; assembly: GCF_001263595.1. Taxonomy (NCBI): domain Eukaryota; kingdom Viridiplantae; phylum Streptophyta; class Magnoliopsida; order Asparagales; family Orchidaceae; genus Phalaenopsis; species Phalaenopsis equestris. Next base: position 64,412 of record NW_018253781.1, on the reverse strand, counting down.
GACTCTCTAAGTCCTGGGGTTCTCATCATAACACACTCCACAAACAACTCAAAAGGAAATCTTGTTAAGGTTTAGACTACCTGTCAGATGACAATGATACACCCTCTGTCTGACAGTCTAATCTCATTCTAATGAAAAGAGCTTCTCATCTTGGAGTCGATAGTCGGTAGTCGGACCATAGCAGTCGACGGGCTGACCAAGCTAGACATGCAATGTCCAAACGACTGAAAGACAACGAGAGCTGGCCGACTGTTCCATCTCAGCATAGTCGACTGAACGACCCCTGCCGACCCAATGACTACCGATCTCAACCGACCAAGTGGTAGGGTAGCCGAGTAATAGGCTCGTTTATTTTTAAAAATAAAATACCTTGTAATGCCCAAATAAAAGTAGGGGCAAGCAAGTAGTTGTACCCTTCATACCCCCTTGTATATAAATAGAGATGTCATTTCTACATTAAGGAATAAATTAGTAAGTTCTAAAAGAGCCAATTCTTTATTGTACTCTCTCTCTGTCTTGTTCTCTCCAGTTTTACACTATTCATTGGATGTGATTTACAAGACAGATTCGGATTCAATATTTTTATCATTTTGAGAAAAATTGGTAATTGTCTAAGATTTTTAATCTTGATTTAGGTTTTGATTTTTCTCTCAATCATCGAGGTTTTACTTTCTACGGTTTTTATTATTCTGACCATTTCAACACTTAGTTTTTATTTTTAATTTAGAAAATTTTAATTTTTCAAAAAATTGATGAATCATCATAATTTTTTTCATATACTTAAAAATTTTAATAGATTTTATAATTTTAATTAAAATTTACATTATTAAAGATTACACACTTTAATTTAAGAAGTCCCATTTTATTATATAAAAAAATCAACTTATATCTTTAACTATTTTCTTAACAATATATCGTATTTTAACTCTAAATAATATACATACTTTTCAAAATGTAATATAAAAAAGATAATTCTTTTAGTGCATAAAATAAATAATCCTTCTTAATGAAAAATCTGTGAAACAGCAAATAAATATCTCATCAACGTAAATAAACAATTCAAGTCATCGATCACATTTATTCTAAAATCCACGGCCCGACAACTTGACTCAAACTCAACTAAGAAAACCTCATTTTGGTCAGATATCCAACCCATTTGAATTTTGAGCTAAGTTTGAGTCAGCCCACAAAACAAAACTTTTCTACTTCAAACTTCATCCAAAAATCAAAACTTGGCCTAAACTCGAACTCAGCTCACATGGTCGTTAAGGCTTACGTTAAATAAATTATGTGGGTCAGAAATGAGTCAATCGAGTTGAAGACGAGGCGGATTCGGAACAAACCAAATTCAGATCCGATTCATGAACTCAAATTGACAACCTACTTTACAGCAATCGCTTCACCATGTGAAATTGGTACCACTAAAGTGGTTAAAAGACATTAATTATCCGAATCACTACCATATAAATATATAAAATTCACTAGCTGATGAAGAATCCAAGGCAGATGGTGAGGCTGATAATTGTGTCACACATGTTATCCATTTATCATTATTGCTGGTTGTCGCACCACAGACAAAGGAGGCCTCACATGAACAGCTAATTATAAATAAATGGAAGGCATAAAAAGCTGGGAGAATCTAATGTGCCGCTACATTTTTACCCTCTTAGTTCACTCCATGTTCCTCTCTCATCTTTCGTGGAGGGCTGTCTCACAAACTATGTACCTAAGCTTCTCTGGTTGCCGAGTCACGTATTTTTCTTGAGTTTATTAAGCTCAGGTCTCGTCTAATATTTTGTCGTCGTCGTTGTTGTTGTTGCTGTTGTTGTTGTTGGTGATTGTGTTGTTGATGATGAGAATTTTGCTCAATTGGAATATCTTCTTCGTCCCATGCTGCTTGTTGACGATATAGTCGTATGGCTACGACTAACATGAATGCTGCATCAAAAAATGTCCAAGACAATTAAAATAGTAAAAAAATCATTTTTTGTTAATGATTAATTTTTTTACTAATAATCGGAAGTGAAAAAATGAATTAATTACCGGCCCATATTCGAGCAATTGTGGAAGATAAATTCCATATGAGGGTGAAAATAGCGCTGACTATCAACTTTTTGTGTGTGCATGTCTCCCAACCATCTCGAAATCTTTCTAGCCAAAATTTTCCTGAAAAACTTAAGAAATTTAAATACAAGATGAAGATAATGCTAATAGTAATGTTAATATTGATAAAAATTTTCAATGCTATTTTAATATAATTTAAATATTACGTAAATAAATATTTATAAATCTCTTCCTACAAAATATTTAGATAATAAGGGTCTTTTTGGGGCAGCTGCAGCTTATTGAATAATCTGTTGATAAGCTGATTAAAAATAATCTGTTGATAAGCTAGGTGCAATGACTACTATAAATTTTTATTTTTTTAGAAAAGTTAGACCAATGCCAGAAAGTTTCCACCGCACCTAGATAAGTGCGGTGTGAAAACGTTGTTTTCAGCATTTTGAAAACGCATAAGCTGTCAAAACGCAGTTTACCTAAATAGGTGAGGTGCATTTTCAAAATGCCACTGCAACAAATAAACTGCCCTAAACGGACCCTAAAAATTTAAATACATAAAAATTAGGTAGTATAAAAAAAAGAAAAACAGAGTAAATAAGAAAATGCCACTCACCGTAACGTCCGAGCTGCAATGAATAAGACGACAAAACTTTGGGCACGGTAAAAACTCCGAAAAATGCTGCAGCAATCACAAAAACCACGTCACCATTACACCAAATATTCCCGTCTCACTAAGGACGAGCAGAGTGCCGCTAACGAACAAATACATTTATATTTATAAAACAAAGGCTACACAATATATACTAAAATTTACAAATTCCATCCCATAAGCTTAAATAAGACCCATTAATTTAGATTTGGTATCAATTGAATGTTCTCGAGTTAGATGGAACATAAAAAATAACCGAAATATAATGTTAAATTTATCCTCTCAAATTAGAGGAAAAATAATACATTAGGACTCCGAACGTTCGGATTCTAATAGTTACGAATATTCAGCTGTGTTACATGAATATTTCATCTGTGCTATTTGTAAAAAATGAAGTGTTATTTGAGTATTATATGGTGTTATTTTATTATTTTACGGTGTTATTGGAACTTAATTTGGGGCTGAAGTGTTATTGAAATATTCTTTCGTGTTGCTTGATTTGTGACTGTGTTATTCCAATAACATATTGAAAATTGAAATAACACGGAAAATATGTCGAATAACACAACCTCAAATCAAGCAACACATGAGAATATTCTAATAATAACACAAAATAATCGAATAACATCATATAATACTCGACTAACATTTTATTTTTTACAAATAATACGTTCGGAATACTGATTTAATAATTTTTTATTAAGGAGTTACGGAAGTACAAGATGAAATTTACAATTTATTGAAGTTTGATAAGAAAAGAAAAATTAAGCTGTAAAATCCAAAATTTACCCAGTTTGGCGAGAGTCCACAGGGTAATGGAGCTTCCACACCTGCCCATAACGAACAAAAATACTGCCATCTGCCACCACCACAGTTTCCCAATCTCTTTAGAAATGTGCAGAACAGTTGTGTTTTATAGCAGAGCAGAGAGCCGAGTATTGCTAACCTTCATTGTTGTTGCAGGGTCACCTGAAAACAACGCTCTGGTTCTTAAGAGAATCTCGTTTATATAAGGAAGAATTCTTCTTAGGATCCAGACGGCTTCTTCTTCTCCCACCAAGCAGCTTCCATCGCCATCTAAAAACTCCACCTCCTCTTCTCCCCTGTAATGAAGAGCATGCAGGTTTCGCATTTTGGGGTTTTTTTTTTTTTATATTAAAGGAATATAATGCTTTACCTCCGAAAAATGGATCTTAAGAAGAAGATTGCTGCGAGATACAGAAGCCCCAAGTATGAAATCACAGAAATCAAGCTGCAGTAATAAGAATTTGTAGATGTTTGTGAAGGATAAGCAGTGAAATCATAGTTTTTATGGGAATTTGTTTTCTCGGACTGAGGATGGTATATACCTGAAGTTGAGATCTTTGGCGTAGGAAGATGAGACTAAGATAAATGTTCCAAATCCAAAAGTAAAAGCGGTTTTTGATATATCTTTCCACATTACTAAATCAACTGTACAGAATCAGCAATTTTGAACTTCCTTGTTAGCGAGTTAATTATAAATTGTAAATCTATCTAATTGAAGCAGATACAGACCAATGTGCTGCATCCTGTTTGAATTCCCAGAAATGGTCTCGAACAAAATTTCTTCTTCTACCTCTTCTTCTTCTGCAGCTTCTTCATCACCGACACAGGAAAAATGAACACGGGGCTTTAAGATTTGGATTGATAAGAAGAAAAATAGCATATAACGATCTCACCTTGGCTATGTTCCACTGGATCTGGATCCTTGCCTCTGAAATCTTCCACAAAAGAAGCTTTTTTGGCATCAACCACCATAGGTGGTGCAGATACTTGTATCTCATGAACTTCTTCAATCTTCTTCATTTCCTCTTCCTTCATCTCTTTCTCCACGGGCAGATCCATCTCCTTATCATCAAAGCTCCTTCTCCGTTCCTCCACTTCCATCTCAATCTTCTCATCTTCTTCCCCTTCCTCCATTTCCTTCTCATTCCCCTGCCCATCACAGATAAGTAACACCCCCTTATCTCCCACTCCCCTCTTAGAACCAATTTCAATTGACTCTGCCTTCCTGAGCTGAATTGGACTCCTCTGCGCTTCAGGTTGCTTCCAGTTCTTCCTCTTCTTCTTCTCCAAATCCAAACCACCGCTCTGATTTCTTCGTAGCCTCCGGTAAACCCGCAGCCCCTCCTCATCATCACGGCTTTCACCGGCAGCATTGAAGACCTTAATTCCTCCCTGCACCTCATCCATCTTCATCCTCGTCTCCCAAACAGAGCCGGCCATCACCCCATTCCTAATTATAGCCCTTCTTCTAGTTGCTGGTTGCATGATGATCCCCTTGCTTCTTCACCTGCCCCAGTTTCCTTCAATAGATGTAGAGAGGAGAGAGAAGTATTCGTTGTATGGGACCGTTTTCTTCTCTACACAGACTCAGCTGCTCTCTACTTTTCTATTTGTTTCCAAGATGAAAGCTTTTACGACATGGTAGCAGTAAAAGATGAGAGGAATAGAGGGAGGGGTTGCTCTAATTTTAAGGGAAGAGTGACAGTGGACTTTGCTTTAATTGAGGATATTACTGCAGGTTTTTGTTCAAGGGATCACATGAAAGATGGGCGTCAAAATTAAGGGCTGTATTTTAATGTGTCTTGGCTTTTGCATGGGAGCCACGGAGGAAGGAAGGATGAACATTATTACTTTGTCAATTGTTGATAACTTTTTAATTTTTCGCTAAATTCCAATACCGATTTGGATTTAAGTGCACATTTGATCGTGTTTCATTGTAATTTTACTGTTGAGGTGAGAGTTGTATTAGCTATTTTTTAAATATTGTTATCTAATTATTAAAATTCATAATAAAATCATTACTTGTTCTTGTGGTTGTTTTTGAAATTCTAACGTTTTAATCATGGCACACGTAAGACAATTTTAACGGTTATAAAAAGCCCAATTCTTATGTATCAAATTTTTCATAACACAAGGGAAATACCACCATTTTAGCTTTTATCAATTGAAATGCAAATTTTCATGTATAAATAAGGCGGCACGTTTGTAAAATATGAACTTTAGGTGTTAGATATGTAAATACATAGGAATTGAGTGGTATATGGGTAATTGTTTCTAGAAAAATTGACCTGGATATTAATTTTGCTGTTAGCTGTTGATGGAACATTAAGAAATTAAATTCATTTACTTACATAATTAAATGACAAGGGAAATCTCAGAAATCTTGATCTTAAAAGAGATCCATCAATTTGGTTTATTTAAGATCACCATGTGGATATCAAGATTAGGATAAGTTATTGTTGAGAAATTAGGGCGAAGAAAAATAATAATCGACACAAATCCAAAAGAGTACACAGAGATTTAACGAGGTTTGACAATGTGCATATGTCCTCGGGAGCAGAGCGGCGAATTTCACAATTTCAGATGAGTCCAAAACATACCGATTGGGTTACACATCTTATTTTTAGATAAAACCGACAGATAAAATTACTAACACGTCATCGCTCATCCCAACCCACTAAATTCTAAGAGACATTCATCTTCATTCCAGGAGACACACTATTTCAATTCCAAGAGACACCAAATTCTAGTATATGAGCTATACCAAACAAATCTCCACCTTAGCGAATATCCAGCCCCTTAGGAGAAATACATATATCTAACAAATCTCTACCTTGGTTAATATTCAACCCCTTAGGAGAATTACATATACCTAACAAATCTCCACCTTGGCGAATATATAGTCCCTTAGGAGAAATACATCATGGAATTTCTTACACCGAAGTGGGTTGGACAACCATGCCCCATGCCGTCTAACAATCCATGCCGTCTAACAATTGCAAACATTCAACAAGTCTAAGCAATGCAAGAACTTGTTGATAGTACCTAGCTTGGTCAACATATCTTTTGCAATTTCATCATATAATTCAACAGAGTGAACTTCACTTACAACTGTACTCTCCAACAGTTTATAGATATTACTTGCAGTGATCTTTTCTTTCATCACAATCAATGCACCTTTAACAATTCTAATGATTTCTCTATCTTCATTGCCCTTAGGAATAAACCATTTTTGTGTAAAGTGCCCACAAAAAATTTAATTCTTCTTTAAATCTGAAATATGTCTTACATCACATAATGTTCTGACAGTGTCATCATACATCTTAATTCTGACTTTACCAATACTAGTAATATTATAATATCTATCATCACCCAAATAGACTGAACCAGAATCAGATAACATGTATGAAGTAAACCATTCCCTGTTAGGTGTTATGTGATAAGAGCATCTTGAATCAATAATTCATGCATTCTTCAACTGAGTTGTTGTAACTGAAAGTACATAACCATCACTGTAATCTGAATTGTCACTCTGCACCATATTCACAGACTTGGAAGATACGTCATGTTTTTCATCAAACTGTTGCTTGAGCTTTGAACAATCTCTCTTCATATGTCCCGGTTCCTTGCACTTGTAGCAATGAATCGTTTTTCTGCCTCACCTAGAATTTTGCATTCCAAAACTCTCATTCTCCTCCTTCCTTCCATGATTCTTCTTACCCTTAACATATAAACTGCAGTAATCTCATCAACTTTGATAGTTTCTTTCTCATATGTCAGAGTAGTCACCAGGTGCTCATAAGAAGAAGACAATGAACACAACGAATCATTGCTCGGTCTTCATCCTCAATACCCACATCAAGCCGTGTCAAATATGCGATTATTTGATTGAAGACATTCAAATGTTGCGCCAGATTAGTGTTTGCCTTGCATCTTCAGCTCTTACAGTCTTTGCTTCAAATACAATTTATTCGTCAGAGATTTTGACATAAACTGGTATTCCAATTTCTTCCATACTTATTCTGAGGATTTCAGATTCATAACATAATACATAATCTCATATGCCAGACATAAATGTATGACACCTGCCGCTCGTTGTTGCAATTCTTCCTAATCTTCATCTTCCGTATTATCAGGTTTCGGAGCTCGCAAAGCCTTCAAAATTTTTTATTGTGCCAGAAAATCTTTCACCCTTGTTTGTCACAATCTGAAGTTTCTGATTCCATCAAACTTCACTATCTCAAATTTTGCACTAGAGATTGCTATTTGAAATTAATTCTGGAGCGAACTTTTCCTGCTTTGTGTCGAAACAAAAAACACACCACAAATAAATTCAAAGAAACTTGAGATTTTCTCTGTCAATTACAGCAATTTTTTTACAATTTTGCTGTGATTCGTGAATCAATTTTTTCACACGAAACACTTTTTCTGTTCACGTTAACACTTTGGCTAAATTGCCGTCCTACGAGCAAAACCCTTTGCCTGCACCTTGTCGAACTCCACCTGTTGCAAATCTTCCTGGGACAAACTAAAAAACTCTGCTGGCCGAACTTCCCTGTTTGCAAAAACGATGCTGCTATTCGAGGTAACTACATGTGTAACTCCTCTCCTCTGTGAAACTGGCAAACCGCTCAATTGCCTCTTTACGTGTCGCGAACCCTCGGTCGCGCGAATCACACTGCAAGAGTAGCACACTCCCCGGTTGTCGCCCTAAGAAGCCTGTCCACGTCAAACGCCTTGTTGGGATGCTGCGCCCAATTTGCCGAACTCCCCTGGCCGCGAGAACTCCTTCCCGTAAGCAGTGGCGATGATTCGAGAACTGATGTGATGATTCACGAACTATTCCGCGCAACTGAACTGCCGCTCGATCTTCTGCTCGTGAATTGCTTCGCACCTATTTGCAAAACTGCTTCTTCCGCAGAATCCTCGTGCCCTGTTCGTGAAACCTTCCCTCGCTTGTTCACAGAACTTCCTTCGCGAATTGATTCTTGTGTCGAGCTCCTCGCGAAATTCCTCGCCGGACTCCTCCAAGCCGAACGTCAAATCCTCTGTTGCGCGCTGTCGCGCGCGAAGGCTTGTGAACTCTCGTCTTTGACCAGCTGTTGAAGCACCGAAGCCCTATCGCGATCCTCCTTCTCGAAGCCTGCTACGAACTCCTGCATTTCGCGAAATACCGAACTCGCTTCTGTCGCACGAAGTCGTACAACCCTGCTTGCGCAAACCTCCTCTGAGTCGCGAATCCTCACCTGCCTTCTCCGAACTCCCGCGGAAAATCCTTCCCGCACGCGACTCGCAGATCCTGGTCGCCAACCTCTGAGCGAATCTTGCTGCTGAAATCGGAACTACCGCTAACAGTTTTCCTGCGCAGACGTAATTTTTTCCGTATACTAGAACTTGACTCTGATACGAATTGTTGAGAAATTAGGGCAAAGAAAAATAACAATCGACACAAATCCAGAAGAACACACAGAGATTTAACAAGGTTCGGCAATGTGCCAACGTCCTCGGGAGCAGAGCGGCGAATTTCACTATTTCAGAGGAGTCTAGTACATACCCATAGGGTTACACATCATATTTATAGATAAAACCCACAGATAAAGTTACTGACATGCCCTCACTCCCCCCAACCCACTAAATTTCAAGAAACACTCATCTTCATTCCTGGAGACACACCTCTTCAATTCCAAGAGACTCCAAATTCTGATATATAAGCCATACCTAACTGTTATAATTTCTAACAAAAAAAAAAATAAGTTTATATTAAAAGTAGTTCTAATAAAAAGATCTAATTTTGATGATTTAACATACGACATAAGAAGGAAACCTAGCAGGTATAATATTGAACTAAATGAGTAGGCATGAGCTGAGGACAATTAGGCAGTAGTAATTTTCTCTTTGCACAAGGAGCTATGTGGCCGCATCCAATATTATAATAAATAGCTTGTGGCCTAAGGAGAGGTTTTTTATGAAATGAAGCCTGAAGAAGCACCTAGAAGCACACTATTGGAAGGGGCTGTAGGAGCGCCAACAGGAATCGTGGTGTAACTATGCGGCAATGGGCGTAGCCACCTTGCGGGAATCGATCGTTCCAATTGTCTTCACGAGCGAGGGGAACATTTATGCCACTTTTAGGTGTTGTCACATTGTTGGAACAGTTTCTCTAGTTCTTAGTCATGATTCGAGCGACAAAGACATGTTATCTCACATATGTTGTTTCTCTACAAAGACTTCTCATGAAGGTGAATTGTCTAAAGAGTAATTTAGAAGTGAGGGCTTTCTTTTGTGAGATTGAGAGGAAGTTTTGAAATGATATTATGTAAAATTTAGTGATTTTAGATAGATTACTTGACGGTTGCGATATATAAGTTTCCCCCGTTCATAGTGAAATTTCTTCGCGCGTTCTTTAGTGATTTTTTCTCGTTCTTGAGATTTTCCTAATAAATTTTGATGCACTTTTTTTCTTAGATTATTTTGTGTTGTGCTTATGTTCAAAATTTTTTTTTTGAATTTCTCAAATAACTGTGTTTCTATTATGTTTGATTTCTAACTGATCAAATCACAAAGTGTATATTTCTATCCTGACATGTTGTATCAGAGTGGGGTGTTTGATTCGAATGAGAGCAATTAACGAACAGACAAAACAATGCACAAAGTGAAGAGGCTCAATCAGTCAAACTTCGCAATATTATGGATGCAAGTGAAGGATTTGTTGCATAAAAAAAAAAAAAAAAAACTATATTTACCACTATAAGGAATCACCAAAAATCATGAATTGATGACTATGGAGGGATGAGAAGTGTTGAATTGAACTGTCCTATTTTTTATTCGCTCATCACTAAAACCATCGGGGATCTTATAGTGCCATTGAAAAAGTTGTATTGAAAACCTTCTGCTTTAGATAAAGTTTTTTCTGATAACAAGATTATTTAATATGAAGTTGACGAATGGCAGTTCGATAGCTAAACACTCAAACAATTTCAATATTATAACTAGCCAGCTTTATTTTATGGGGATTAGCTTTGATGATGATGCCTGAGAACTATTAGTTATATATTTATTGCTAGAAAGCCAGGATTGTTTGGTAACAGTGGTGCGTAACTCTTTTAGGAATATAAAGTTGAACATAAATAACATCGTGAGCTTGATGTCAAATGAAGAAGTTTGCAGAAATGCAGTAAATGGTGAATCTTCAGGTTTTGCATTGAATCTTGAAAATAGGAAAATGTATCTAGACAAGAATATAGACAAAGACTGATTCAAGTCCAGAAAATAAAAGTCCAAGCAGAGGTATTGGCAAAATAGAATGTTGAAACTTTGAAAATAAAAAAAGCATTTTAAGAAGGACTTCAAAGCTCCAAGGAATATTAGGGTCGAAGAACAAGAAAATAATCTCTCTACAAAATGTCTCAAAAGATGAAACCCTGGGTGACTCCCTGGTTTTATCCTTAGTCAGTTCTACATTTTGAATAGTACATTCAAGTGCCTCTTCTCACACATGCCCCAATAAAAAGTTATTTAAACATTACAAACAAAATTATCTGGACAAAACTTATTCTGGAGACAACAAGGTCTACAAGATTGTAGAAAAGAGTGATATGGAAGCTCAATGAAATCAAATATGTTTCAAGTCAAAAGACAAATTTGATCTCTCTGTGACAACTCGTAAAATCATAGTACGTAACTACTTTCACAGGAGACTCATGGAAGGTGACCAAGGGGTAAGGGTGATTGCTCAAAAAAAAATTGAAACATTCTTTACCTTATCAATGAAATGGAAAATTTCATTGATGTGAATGGAGCTAAAGTGGATGCAGCTCTATGACTCTGCAGTGTTTAAGAAGTAGAAGATCATGGTAGAAAATGAGACCAATTTAGAGCTCAAGTGTCTCAGATTAGATAATTGAGGCAAATATTATGATCGAAAGTTCAAGAACTACTGTGCTTAAGAAGGGATCAGGCATGACTTCAATTTTCTAAGAGCTCTACAACAAAATAGAGTAGTTGAGCACATGAACAGAACTATCAGAGAGCATATCAGAAGTTCGAGGTTACATCCAGGCTTATCAAACTAATTATGGCAGAAGGAGCGAACACAATAGTTTATCTAATCAACCATATTCTGTCATTAACTTTAAAAGAAGGCTTAATTGAAGAAACCCGGAGTGAAAAAGAGGTATATCTATGTCACTTGAAGCTATTTGGGTGTTTTGTGTATGTAAATGTTGATGCAAGATCCACGAGTAAATTTAAATCGAAATATATCAATTGCACTTTTATTGGGTATGACTTAAATGGCTTTGTGTATAAATTATGGGGTTATCAAAATCAAAAGTTAATTAGAAGTATGAATGTTACTCTCAATGAAATGAAATGTAAAAGTACAAGATCATAACATGGATCAACCTTCAATTACTTCTGAAGAGTTTAAATATATTGAGATAGAATATATTGGTGATCATAAGCTAGAAGAACACATGCTCAATCAGATGAAGCACTTGAAGGTTCTTAGTCACCTGCTACTAAAATCAGGAGGTCCAATAGAGTTATTTCACCAAAACAAAGATATTCTCCTTCTTTATATTATTTGCTACTAACATATAGTGGTGAACCATACTTCCATGACGAGGCCACTCAAGTTGAAGAATCAAAGAAGTTGAGCTGGTCATGGATGATGAAATGTAATCTTTATATTCAAATCGGACCTAGAATTGGCAGAATTCTAAAATTGCAAAAAAACACTACATAATAAGTAGGCATGCATGCTAAAAGAGAGTCGGATGATAGCAGTTGCTACAACGCAAGATTTGTTGTGAAGGGATTTCAGTGGAATGATGGAGTTGACTATACCTAATTTTTTTTCATATGGTGAATATGACAGCCGTCAGAGTTGTATTGAGTTTAGAAATAGTGGAATATCAACAACTAGAGCAGATATATGTAAAGGCATCTCTCTTACATAGTGATATAGAGGAGAGGTTATATATGGTGTAGACATAGGGTAATGAGGCTCCAATGAAAGAATATTTGGTCTACATATTGATGAAAAACCTATTGAACTTGAAGCCAGTTCTGAGACTGGTACATGAGGTTGGACAAGTTCATGTCAGACAGTTGGTACATAATGTATAGATGGATCATGAGTTCTTCATTAAAAATTTTAGCAATTATAATATCTTACTTCTTCTATATGCAAATGACATGTTAATTGTAGGCATAATATGGAGAAAATAAGCATTAATTATCAAGTGAGTTTGAGATGAAGGATTTAATTCCAACCAGAAAAAATATTGGGATTATATTCAACGTAGACAGAAGTGCAGTTACACAAAAATTATCTCTGGGTTAGTATGTTGAGAAGATCGTACAAAGGTTGAACACAGGCAAGTAAAGTCAGTTTACACCCCTCTAGGTAGTCACTTCAAGCTATCTACGGAGCTATCACGTAAGTCTGATGTAGAGCAAGCACATATGGGGAGAACTACCAATTCTTCAATAAGTGGAAATCTGATGTATGTTATGATTTATATAAAAAAAATAGATATTGCATATGTAGTGGGAGTATTCAGCAGGTACATGGGCAATCCAGACAGTGGAATTTCAAGTGTTTTAGGGGAACAGTCAAAAGATAGTTTATTAGGAAAATGGAAGGATCTATCTATAGGAATTTATTGATTCAAATTTGGTAGGATATTTGAACGGTGAAGTGAATAAAACAAGGTATAACATTACTTTAGGTAACACATTGTTGAGTTGGATTTTCAGGTTACAATTTTTTTTTGCACTTTCAACAATGAAGACTAAACACGTTACTGCTTCAGGGATTTATGGTAGAATTGGGCAAGAAATAAGGGATTAGAAAGCTTCATATTTATAATATGAGTGTTATTCTTTTTACTAAGTATGTCATTTTTCAAGTCAGGACAAAGCATATCTAACTAAAGGTATTACTTGATGGACACTTCTTGTGAAGGAATTGTTGGGAGGGTGATTACAAAGCGAGGGCTTTCTCTTGTAAGTTCAAGAGAAAGATTTGTAGCAATATTTTGTAAGTTTTAGTGATTTTAGATAGATGTTTAAGTGGTGTAATCTGTAAGTTTCTCCCATTCATAGTAAAAATTTTTATGGTGTAGCTCTGGGTTTTTCTTATTCTTGAATTTTTCCATGTAAATGTTGGAATTTTTTTTTCTAGGCTTATTTTCTGTTGTACTTTTCTTTTTAATTTTAGCTCCAAATTTCTTGAATTGTTCTGATTTTATTCTGCAATGTGATTTCAATTTCTAATTGATCGAAGTCCTAAGTGTATATTTTCATCCCAACAAGAATAAATGATGATAGAGGGCATAATTAGAAAAATTGAAAAAGATTTGATTCATGATGAGCATCCTATTGAGAGAATAATATCATGAACTAGATAAAATAATATATTTTGATGGTTGATGAAAAATGATTGGTCCGCTCATAGATAATCCTTAAGACAATGTTGAAGATTTAGTTGGAAAACTATAAATTCTTGGCATGTAATGACGAAGGAGAATTGGTATGTGAAAAAAAAATTGTAATTTTTTTATAATCCTTGTAAACCCAAAAACCAAAATAATCAAACAAGTTGAGCATAAATAAATAAATTATAAACATAATCAAAACAATATAGAAATTTATGTAATAGTATGTGTAGAATGTAAAAAGGTAATATAGTTATTGATCGATATTATGCGTAATATAAATACTATATCCTTTAGTTAAATTAACACACAAATTTATGTCTAAGTAAATCAATCATACAAGTGTGACACCACACTAGAGTGAGTATTAGTAAGATTTTGTTAATAACAAAGTGAACGAGTTATAGACACATGTAAGTGTATCACTCAATTAATATTAGCATAAATTTATGTAAACAAGCAATAAGAATCACATAAAAGATTTACATGACATTTGAACATAAGAATGTTGAAGTATATAATTATTAGAATGATATGAACAGCTAACCCAACAAAATAATCTATGATTTCTTGATTTAGTGATCTAAAGAAGTTCCACAAAATAGTTATGGTGATTATGTATCTATCTAAATAAGTCATATTAGAGACTAGATTCATTTAATCCAACGCTAGAGAATAGATCAAATGATTGGAAAATCTAGCAAAATAAATTCTCTGTATATATTAAGAACATAGAAAATTTTCCTTAACACATGTACCGCACACACACACATATAGATATAGATATTTGCCAATCAAAATTAATTAAATTTATGATCAATATCATTAAGATCTTGATTTAAAGTCCTCATTTAATAGCCTATACACACATAAAAAGACATTAAACTAGTATAATTATAATGACCTTTGTACTCGAGTTTTTTCAAGTTCTCAAGAATTCCGTTAAATGAGCATTACTCCTTTCTATAGTTTGATGTAAAAGATCATTACCTCTATGATTTATAATTAAATTAAGCATACATATCCTTAAAAAATTATTAGACATTATTTGCATTTATTGTTCTCAAATAACTAACAAAATTCATATGGGATTGTTAACTAATGACATCAATAAGGATGAATCATTGATACATTAAATTTTGGTGAAATAAAGACTCAACCTCAAGGTTCATTTTAAGAAGCTTCTTAGTGATGTGTTAGGCCTTTCTTAACATTTTAAAAATTGGCTTCACATAATAAATAAAATGACAAATACAAGGGGAATTTATCACTTGCATTGTCATGAAAATGCAAAGTTTTGTCCATTGGGGAAATGAAAAAAATATTCAAATAACATAACATTTTTCTTGGGTCATATATAAGGATTATGAATACTTTTATTGAGTAAATCTCTTCACACAAGGGGTTGTCTACAGTGTTAGCATGAGAGAAAAGATTTTAGGGAATTTTTTTAAGATTTATTTATCGGCATAAGCAGACCTATAGATAATACAAAAAAAAACATCAAAAGTGCCCATCTTAATTTTCTTTACTTTTGAATCCAAGTGTAATGACACCCCATGCATCAAACACATCCATCATTCCAACATCTTAAATGAGCAAGAGGCCAATATAGAATAGTACCCATAGTTTGATTACATTAAACCAATTAAACCATATTTTGCCATATCAACCCAATCTTTTACCATTACTTTGTTCTATGCATTTCAATGTTACATCGCTATCATGAAATTTATGCCAAATTTTGAGAACGTTGATCGTTTTAATAAGAAGTTTTATAAACCAATATTCTATAACTATGCTAGGGGCTTAAATTAGGATAACTAGGGGCTTGCACTCTTGCTATTTTCAACATTGCCTAAAACAATACAACCTCCTATAGTTAAGAGGAGACTAAAAATTATTGGGGATTGGGAAACCATGTGAGATTTTAGTGGCATAAGAACTTAAAAGTAAGGAAATTATATATTCTACTACATCTATTGTGAAACTCTCTGTGATGGAAGCACATGTGTAGGAGTTGGTAAGCCTTTTCTTTTTTCCTTTTTTATTGTGGGTCAGTTATCACACATGCACTTCATATAGATCTGGATGATACCACAAGTGGGGCTATGCCAAGTAAAGCTCCATGCCCACGCTTTGATTCTCCTTCATAAAAATTCTTGTATATTTACAAATCGAACATCTAAATAATCATATTTACATTTATAATAGTTTGGTATGATAAATCTATGTGTATAAGAAGATGCATTTAATTGTTTAAAAGTAGGTGAATTTCGACTATAATTCGATAAGTTTTCATTTAATTTCGTATTATAAGTTGTAATTAGATAATTATCTTGATTTTTTTATATAAAATATTTTTATGATACATGAGTGATTCAAACTATAGCTGAAATTAAATTTCGAAATTGGCAAAAAAGACAATAATATATAGTTATTAAATTCAAATATGTGATTGAAACCTTTTTTTAAACTATAAGGTACTAGAAGACTATAAATAACATTTTTTAATCATACTTTAATTTATAAAGGGTCGCATTGCCCCTAACTTAGAAAAATATTATGTCCAGAGTCCGGACGTAGCATTTCCCCTAGCTTAGGAAAAAATGTTACGTCTGGAGTCCGGACAAACTGCTGCGATCAACCGGATGTCATTTTTTTTTTTCTACTTTGCTTGTTCCGGTGGATCGCAACCGTTGTTCGGACACAGCTTACGTGAATTCTGGACATAATATTTTTTCCTCCTGTATTTTTATTGTTATATATTAGAAAATTTTAACACCAAATAAAAATTAAATCTTTGCTTAATAGAAATATCCAACACACAGGTATAAATGATAAATGAATACCAAATTATTTATCTAAAAAATCTAAAATAAGAAAAACTATGGGACTTGACCTAATAAAAAAACATCAAATATATATTTAAATCAAAAAAAAAATTACTCAATTCCATAATTGGAGAAGGCAAAATTACAATATGATTACTTGATCTTCTATTGTTATAATTAGGATTTTTAGATAACAATGTCATATAAATGAGAATAGTTAGACAATATAACTTGAACATAATAATCAGACAACAACAGTCATATAACATAAGTTACATTTCAACCTTGGGGTTAATTAGTTATTATTGTTAGTGGCCATTGGCTTCCATAACTCTTTGCAATTGCATATTAGTTATTTACTTTCCCCTTTTCCTTATTTTTGAAAATGATGATCTATTTATAGTTTTTAAGAGTTACGTAGCATTTTGATATATTTAAAGAAATTTTTAAAATGCTTAAGCAAACAGTTCGTATTGATTCATTTAATTATGGAATGTCCTTTTGACATTTAACTGCCTTAACAAACTCAAAATTAGGTGATCACAAACTCGTTCATTTCTTCTCATCGAACTGCTCAATTCCACTATAAGCATGTCAAACTCATAGATTGTTAGATCTTTTCAATACTGTTTTAACCTTTCAATTATATTTCAAGTGATTATTTGGACATATTTTGACTCAGAATAAAACACTGTTAGTATTATTTAATTTGTGTTATTGAAATGTTTAGTTTATCTATATATTTGTTAAATTTAAAGTTTAGATAATTTTGAATTAGACTAAAATTATTTTATAAAAATACATCAGCTATCGTGGTTGATCATGCAGATTTTTAGTTGCATGTCACTTGTATTGAATACTAGTTTAAAATGTCTCCCAAAAGAGAAAAAATTAGTGGCTTTTTTTTTCTATAAATTTTGAGAGTTATTGTAGCTAGGTCTGTCAAAATGGCTCATTGGTTGAGCAACTTGTGTTTGGTTTGTTAAATAGCTCATGTTCGATTCGTTCGCTACGCAAACGAGTTGGACAAGAATAATTTTTTTTGCACTCGATATATATAAAAATCGAACACAAATAAAATTTTGTTCATTTGTGTTCAGCTTGTTTTGTAGCCCTTATTAGGAATATGGTAAAACAATTATTATATTTATTAATAATAAATACATTAGATTGCTCTATAGGGTGTTAAGGCCTTAGAGGAAAAAGGGTAATCTTGAAATTCAAGCTTTAATTAATATTTAGGCTTAACCAAGGCTTAACCAAAGGCTTAACCAAAGGGCTAAATGAGCAATAAATAATCTTAATTGATATATTTTGATGACTGAAATATGAAAGGGATAAGTTGTAGTAACCAATCTCATTTTGATCTTGTAAAAGATAAATGTGTAATTTTTCAAAATTAACAAAATTTAAAAGAACATTTAAATAGGAAGATATTACGGTGAGGGGTTTGATTTTAGAAGATCATAAGTCACTGATTTTAAACCCCCAACTAATGGTTTTGAGATAATTTATAATTCATGATAAGGATTAAGAATATAAATATTAATAAACCCTTTTCCTTAAAATTACAAATCTACCCATTAAATCTTAAGGGCTTAGTAGTGAACTAGGCTTAATCAAAATTTTATCTAATGAGGTTTAGAAAATAACTTATAATTAATTTAAAACCTTTTAAAACACTACAAGCCCATTCTTTAAAATCAAATTAATTAATTAAGTCAAATTGTCCCAAGGGCCATTACCCATATAATTCATAAGTGAGATACCAAGTGATACTTACCCCACTTTAGAGATAATCAAAACATCATAAATCACTAAGCATGAGGGTATCAATAGGTTGAACTATATAGCAAACATAATAACACCAAAATGAATTCAAGATAATTTCAGGGACTGTGAAATGTCTAGGGTATTACCTCAAGCTTCTTCATGATCCTTTGGATACCTTGAAGGACATTTTGACTTATTATAATTTTCTTAATGGAATCATCCTCAAAATTTGGAACCACCAAGATATGACAAAGGATTTGGTAGATAAACCTCAAACTTGTATTTTTCTACTTTATTTATAAGCATGTTTTAATTCCTTGCAAGTACTAAATTTTGAGGTGGAGGAACGAGAAGACTCGACAGGTAGTTTTTACAGTTTGCAGTACCTTCTTTCCCTGTATTTTCCTTACTGTACTTTTTACTTATGAACTTGCATGTTAACAACGATGTCACCCTGCATGAAAACTAAAACCTTTAGGATAGCCACAAAATTGAAACCAAAACTAAAATCAATCAAGATAAAAATTCACGTCCACAACATTCAAAATATAAAATAACTCAAAATTTAATCACAAATATCTCGAAACAACAATTGCAACTAAATTAAGACGTATCTATCGGATGATTGGGAATCCCTCGAAGGAGGTAACCTACGGTTGCTAACGAGATTTCCCACAGTCTAAATGAAAGTATGAAACTCATTGAGTTGAGTTTAGTAAATTCATTTGGACTAAGTGAATCTGAACAAAAATATTGGTGTCGGAACAAGGAAACTGCAGGATTCTAACCGGTGTCACTCTAATCAACTATAATAAGCCCCATAATATTTAAAGAACCATAACCATAGGGACATTTGATTTGACATCATAACTTAGCACATTAGAAAACTTAAACTCGCCACGATAAGGAGCTTGGAGCTAGTATTGTGGGCAGCACGACCATCTTCATCAGCAATGAAATCTACAACAACATATCTTTCCTTAGAATTAAACAACAAGCCATAGGATTTTGAGGTTGTTTATTTATGCAACATAAATTCTCAATTTATCTTTAGGCCTTTGTATAGTTCTGCTATACAATACAAGCCTTTACTCACTTTAGGATTCCGAGGTTGTCGTCTATCACGACCTAAATCCTCACATCGTCCAGGCTACTTGTGTGATCTTTTCACACGGATATAAGCTCTAGTTAATAAAATAGGCAAGATGAAACATTTAAATATTTCTCTTCTAAATTGAGGCCAAATAGTAGGATAGTTTGGGAAGTCATTAAGGTTCTCCTCAGGATCTATGACATCTCCTAGTTCTTCCTCCTTTGGATTCCAAAATAAAATGTTCTAAATTTGAGTCATTCCCCCTTTCACACCTCTTTGTCTGATCTCCTTGAAATGTCCTATTCCTTTGACCTCCTTGAAGATAATATCCCCTGATTTTTATCGAGAGTTTTCTTAGGTGACTTTGGTTACCTAAGATATAATTAACTATATAGCAATTAACTATATATATATACGACGGGATTCCAATTCCGGCGACCGATAGCTTCCATAGGACGACACCCCTCAAAATAGCGCCAACAATGAATGGTTAGATCTATTTTAAGATAATATTTATATCCCACAGGGTTATATATTATTCTTCAAATGGTGCATTAGATCATTTAGATAGAAATCATGTGATGAACATGAGAAAACACCCCCTCTATCTTTTCCACCCAATCAGACCCATCCGATAACAGAGCAAGGATGAACCTCAACATAATGATGGAGCAATGATGAACATGAACTTCAATAGAAAGCCAAAAGATGAATCACAAATGTATCAAAATATAAACTAAGGATTCTTATAAAGCCTAACCAACCAACAAGTATATCTTAGATTTTGGTTGGGTTATATAAGGGATAGTTGCTTGGTTGCACCACTTTTCTCTTTCATTCAAGATATATAGTGGTACCCTAGCACACTCAAACTCTCTCTTATTTGTTTATTTTGTCATTTTGGCTTATTTGATTTCCTTGATTTTTCACTTTGTATGCTCGTTTAAAATTTACATGTTTTTTAGGTTTGTTGACCGTGTTTTTTAGTCTAGATTATTTATGGTACGCTTTTAGAAAAATTTTCTACCCAACTTAAATAAATTTAATCTAATTTTTAAAAATTAACTCATAATAAAAAATAATAATAAATATTTATTGCATCCACACTTTAGAAAAGCATTTCATATTAAAAAGAAATGAACATAAAAAAATTGACTAGAGAGTACTCTCGATTAGCGTGGAGGCGTGAAAGATCAATTCATGCATAATCATACATATAGCTTCTAATTAGTATCTTCAGGCATTCACCCATAGCCGCAAAAAGGGGGATTTTACCAGGACTACCACTCTTCAAGGATGATGTTTGTCTTTCCATACTTGACCCTGCCTTAAGATCTATCATGCAAGCATCATTAAATATTGTGTACACTTATACGATTTACTTGACACTCATCACTAAATCATGAATTGAATTAATTTATTTTGTCTAATAATTAAAATTAAATGGCATTCGCTATAGACATTTGCAAACTATTTATGCTTAGGGAACTTAATTTGTATAATAAAATCATAAGACTTACATTTTCTCCTAATAAATATGATCAAGCCTATCATGTATTTCATATGATTGAATTTACATGATTTTGAGGAATTAAGTGGATTTATCTGGTGGTGTTCTTCATAAAGGATTGTAGGTTGAGTATATTTGGGCTTGTTTAAAAATATTTTGGGATTGAACTAAAAGTCCTAGTCTTTTCAATTGATTAGGCTTGAAGTTCTACTTAGTAAGTAGACCTCACCTTTAGTTTTAGGCTATACGTGGTTGTTTATCTAGAACTATAAGTCCTATATTCTTAAATAAAATGTCAACTCATATATTTTTTTTTTTAAATTTCTAAAATCATTAAAGTCCAACAATAATATAGTAGAAGTGTCCCTGAGAATCTCAGTATTGATACACTTCCTACCTTTTCTCCATTAGATTATTAAGAAAATTGTTCCATATTGATCTTTCCAATTTGAAATTTCTAATTAACAATCGTGAAAAATAATCTTCATAATTCTTAAAGACATAGCCACAACCTTAATAAAGAGTTTTATTAGGAGATTTATCTTTAAATATGTAATGAACTATAGGGTTTTGCCCTCATAAAGGTTTATAACCCAACTCAATTTAAACCCTTTATAGCCTTCTAGTTAGGTAGAGAAAAGATTTGTTGTTTTGAATGCACAACCATCAAATATTGAATGAAAATCTTTATTAAATAATTGAATAAATCATAAAGTGATATTTTTATTTTTAGAGATAGTATATTGCTTTTGATGTTATGTTTGATTACCTAATGAAATTAACATTCAAAATCTGTCTGAGGACATAAAATAAAACCAACACAAAACTCTACTACAAAATCACGTACAATCACTGACACTTCTATATCTCTCATCAACCTTAATTTACGAAACAACATCCTATAAACTCCTCAACATCTCACCATTCTACAATAGCTTCGTAACCTACACCCCACTTCTCCCAACCCACAAACACAGTACATGATAACTAGATCCCAAATAGGCACATTAAAGTCCAAAATAATCTTAAGCCATCATCACACCTCTAATTCCACAACCCCAAATTCTATAACTTTCAACCAAGTCATCAAATACCCCCATTGGAAAAATACATGGTCCTCAGTGATTCAGGCACTCCAAAAATAGGGCACTTGTATCTTAGTACCACTACCTTCCAAGCATAACATTCTAGGATGAAAATGGACTTTTAAAATCGAACAACATTCTGATGTAACAATTATCTGCAATAAGGCTTACCTAATGGTTTCACATGACAACATGGTATATACTAAACAACAATCTTAAGTCTAGTGGCCAAATTCCCTACTATTTGCATCATCCTTACCATAGTAGCAACTCATAAATGGTCAGTACACCAATTAAATGCCTTCATCCATGGAAAAATTGATGATATTGTCAAGATGAGTTGGCTGTCAGGATTCTTTGACTCCTAACACCATCACTGTATGCAAACTAAATAAGGCAATTTACAACTTAAAACAAGATCATTGTCATTTTTACTCTATTTTCTATATTCATATTTATAATCAAGGTTTCAACTTTAACATAGTATACCAACCTAACTCATCTATCATTAAAATGACATCAGTATCTACATGCTAGTATATATAGATGACATCTTAATTACTAGTAACTCCTCTACAACAATCAATTTTGTCTTGCACAATCTAAGATGATGCCTCGGTCCTAATTTCTAGACCTGCAAGTGCAACACTTCGAAAAGGATACTTCCTACACAAGACAACATATTTAACCTATCTTCTCCAATCCACATGTTTGCTTCAATCCAAATCATTCCTCACATATCTAACCTCCACATTATCCTCCCAACATGCCTTTAATCCATCACTCACAAAACATCATCACTACAAACAACTTATTGTCTCCCTCAAATTTCTATGCTTATACATATCCCTTTTTTTTGTTAATCTTCTTAGTCAGCACATGCAACAATCACCTATCACAAACAATAACTCAAAAGACTTATTTGCTACCTCAAGGGAACCATTAACCCTAGCCTTCCTTTCAAAACCAGCAACCTATAACTCCACTCTTATGCTAATGCAAATTGGGTTAGCAACACCCTTGATTGCAAATCATCCTCAAGATTATTCATTTATATAGGCTCCAACCTCATTTCTTTGTTCACTGAGAAAGAATCCATAGTCAATGTTCTCTAGTTAATTATAATCCTACAAGAATTAAAAGTCTCAACACAAGCATCCACATCCATCAACAGCAACAATATCTCAGCAATTGCCTTGGCCAACAATTTGACCTTCCATGCCAGAACCAACATATCAGGGTATATTACCGCTTCATTCACGACTAAAAATCCGCCTTCACCACGTCATGACTCATGATCAAACAACAAATATCTTCACAAAATCTTTACAGGAGCTCAACATCAACTTCTCGTCAACAAACTTACTACATGAGGCTCCTCTCTTGGGGACCACGGGAATTAATGATTGCTAATGTTGTTGTGGCATTGACGAGAATCTCAACCATGCCATGTAATTATACACTTTCTAATCCGCTCTAAATAAACTAGCTACAGTACAAAATAAGGATGTAATAAAAAATTACTACTTACCTATTTACCAGTTAATACATACAGCTTATTAGCTAACATGTCTCATCTCCATCCTCCTACAGTGATGACATCAAATCATTTTGAATTATTCATTTTTTAAAGGTAAAATCAATCACATACTGGTTCTCCATTAATGCCTTGAGGATTGTGCTTTAAAGCCAAAACAATTTGTGCTTGGATACATAAAAATGATGCACCTAAATCATGAGTCGTGCGATGCGTACAAGGTTACTTAGATTTGTCTAAAATCAACCGATCAGGTCCCTTCAATCCATTTGCCAAAATCATGGGTTCTCTTCATATTTCTGAAACAATCGGAAAAAAATCTCAAACCCATCAACATCAAGGGTCAGCATCCAATTTCTATTTCTTATGTACTTCATTGGAAGGTTCAGATCAGGGTTCTTTTTCTAATAAAAAAATCTAGTATTTGTTAGTCCACGTTTCTGGCAAATAAACAAAAGGTTTAAATGAAGTTCTTAATTGCGACAGGAATGTGCAAGCGTGGGATTCGGTGAAGTGGAGCTTTCAGCAAGTCATATTAACAAATTAAATATTTATAAATTGCAAAAGTTGATTATCAATGTTTGGTAATTATATTCAAATTTTAATTAACTCAAATTTTAAAATCTATATACACTGAGGGTCTATTTGGGGCAGCTTGCGTGTTTTAGGATAAACAACTTATCCTCAAACACGGCCTGCGGGTAGACCCGCGGCCTGTGTTTAGTGTAAAAAACTCAAACGCGGCGTGCAGCGTTTTAAAAAACGTGCAAACCAAACGATTAGGCGGCGTTTCAAAAACGCCGCCCCACTTATAAGCCGCCCCAAACGGGCCCTAAGTTATGATTTCGTATTAAACATAATTCAACTTGAAATATAACTGTTGAAATATCTCGAAAATACTAATGTTTATATTCCATATTTGTCATAACTCTATATTTAGAGTGTTATAAATTATATGAAGAATCTTAGGAATCTGTATTTATTTTTCTCCTTAATTAGAGAGATTAGTTGTTTTTTATATTTTGACATTATTCATTTCCTTTTCTGCTGTATTCTATTTTATTGTTTTTATTACCAATAAGTCCTGTAATGAGTATTTATACCCCTCTTTGCATCAATAAATCAAGTATTCCGCATTATTCTAAATTTCAATATGGTATCAGAGCCTAATTTCATATTCTAGCCACCGATCTTCCTTCGAGAATTGTCGGACTCCCATCTTGCCATTTTTTGTTCAGGAAGGGAGGGGCACTCTTCTTTTCTCCCGGTGACATCAGAAATATTTAGAATATTGAGGATCTAAATCTTCATAGTCCTCTGCTTCCCCTGAAGAGTTCGATTTTGGAGCTATTCGCATGATATGTGCCGCTCGATCTCAAGCTGTTTGAATCATTCACTGACCGCTGGCTCGCCGCTAGATCGGTTCAACGACTGCTTCGTCCGCCTGGAGAGCTCAAACCCTTCACAATATTTATGTCACCCTTCGAGTCAGACGATAGCTGTGAGAATCCTCTTCCTCCTCCGATCGTAATCATCTAAGCCGCGAGGAGCTTCTTCCTCATTTGATCGTCTGAGCTGAAAGGGGTTCTCTTCCATCTGATTCACGCACACATCTTGAGTCTGAAAAGATCTTCCTTCTTCCTATGGTCTGTTTGTAAGATGCTTTTCCATCTTTCATCCGGTCAAATTTCATCCGGTCAAATTGCAGATAAGGGCTTCTTCATCATTCGATTGTCCAAACTCGACGACGATGAGTTCAGTCGCATGCTCGCCGCCATCCTTCGCGACGAGGGGGAGATTCAACTTGTTCTCCATATCCAGATAATCTTCTTCCTTCCAAGAATTAACCTCCACAAAAAACTTTGCATCATCCCCGAAAACCTCAGTTCTCCGTCTGAATTCTTCCGTCAAGCGGCCGAGCGCATTTATCTCTGCATCGATATCTCCATCTGTTTCTTGCAAAGAGAACCAAGTGGCGCTCTCGGATCCATTTTTGTTGCAGCGGTTGTCCAAACAGTGGTCCATCGATGATGCGCCGAAGCTCTATTCGTCACGGTTATTGGCAGTTATGGTTTCGCTTGCAACCGAAAGGCTGGATTGCAATAAAGAAATTTGTTTCTGTCACCCCTCTTTTAGGGATTTCATTTTTTCTTCATAGTACAACTGACGGCATTTTAGACTGCTTCTTCCTCCTTCAACTACTTCCATCAAGTCTTCCTCATACTACTTCTTGCGAGTCTTCAACTCCTTCTGCTATAGAAATTATGAACTTCGGAGCTCCTTCTATTGCGGAATTTCTGAACTTTTCTTGGTTGTGGAGAATTGGATTTTACAGTGGCTTCAAGTGCTAGATCTTTAGTTTATCAGTGGATGTCGGGAGGTCGTTCAGGTGATAGGCTAAGGCCTCTGCTTAAGCTGATTGCTTTTAGTGCTGCAGATGACCATTTTATTGCCCAACTTCTTCAAAATTTTGAATGCATCACAAGTTGCAGGTCTTGCTCGTTGCTTATGTCTTCCACTTGTTTATTGTTATTATGAGGAAGATTAACAGGCAAGAAAACATGTTATTCCCAATTGCCTTTAGAGGTTTTGCATGAGATTCTTAGTCTCATGAGTCATAAGAAGACGAAGAGAAGTTTCCAAAGGCAGCCAGCACTGCCTCGCTCTCGTAGATTGGCCCTCCAATTTCATTATCTCTATCCTTCAGCTTTGCCACAAGGACTCCATTTCGACTCCTTCGTACCGGGGTTTTAAACGCGACGCATTTTCCTCCGCCACTCCGCCACCTTTACCATGAGTTTTCCCCGTGGATATGACACGCAAAAGAAGGTTAAGACCTGGATAGAGGAGTTTCACCATCTGCCCTATTTTTCACCTTACGACGACTGTTCTGGGATCGACCCAGAGAGCGAGTTGATGGAGAACCATATTGTATGGGATTCATGCATTCATATGCCTCCTTGCATGTAATCTATTAACCAAACTGAAGGAGGAAATGTGGATAAACATGGAAGTTCTGGTGGCAAAGGAAGTTCTGGAGTTCTGGTGGCAAACTTCTCCTTTCTGCCAGCCAAATCCGTAAACCACCAGCTGGATCCTTCTTCTGCAATTTCTAACGGACTTCCCTACAATTTCAGCAAGATCCCCCTGCTGTTATTTCTTACCTAGATCCTTCTATTGGCCTCTTCAATACCTAATGCAGGGTTTCCTTCCTCCTGAAAGTCCCAATAGGATCTCCTTCCTGCTAGATCTTCCTGCAGTCCGCCCTGCTAGATCTCCTTGCCAAATATTAACTTTCCTGCAACCAAAACTCATTATATGCTTGCAAGGGCTCTCCAGATTTCCTTCCAGGAAACCGCTCTCCCTGGAATCTTGAACCTCCTTACTGCAGGCTCTCTTCTGCCTGCATCCTCTCCCTATAGTAGCAACAATAGGATCTCCTTGTGATCCCATAAGCAACAAGCTGTAGCAAGCAACAACCAATCCTCTCCAAGTTCTTCAGGTACTTTTCCCGATCTCTTCCTCTTGTTTGAATCCTCTTCTGTTGTAGGCTCTCAATCGATTCTCTGCTCACATCCTTTTTTGGCTAATCTGCACGCCCTCCTCTAGAGCTCCTCCTGTTCTTCCGAGCACTACACTTCTCCCTGCAAGAGCTGCTTTGTTCAAATTTTGTTGCTTGAATCTTCTTAGCAACAAACCTTCCTCCACCAAAAATTATTCCCTGTTAACAGCCAAACTATCCCTTGATGGCTTTTCCTGCCACTAGAACTCCCTCCTACAACCTTTCCTGCCGCCAGAACTTTCTGCGGCCTGTCCTGTCGCCAGAACTTCTTGCGGACATATCTGTTGCCGACTGGACCTTCAGGCTTACTCCTGTAGTTGGTTCTCTTCCCTGGAGCCTTTCCCGCCGTCGGACCTCCCTCATGTAGCTTTTCTCGCCATCAGATATACCTCAATAATTTTTTCCTGCAAATTTTGGTCAGCTCTTCCCAAGAAAAGCACTGCTCTATTTAGCAGCATTATTGTAGCCTTCTCTGAGCACTATAGCTTTCCTAAGCAATATCGTTGGCCCTCTACAGCTTTCCTACAACCTCCTTGCAGTTTTCCTACAACCTCTATGCAGCCTTCTTGCAGCTTTCATGCAATTATCAGTCAACCGTTGACTTACAAATTCATCAATGTCTCAAAATTGAGCTTAGCCCTTGTCTATACCCCTTTCAGACTTCGGCCACTCTCAGGCTTCAGCGTTCTCGGCTTCGGAGCTCTCAGGCTTCGGTGCTCTTAGGTTTCAACACTCTCAGGCTTCGACACTTACGATTTGAGGTTTATTAGATTTTTTGGCAAATTGATGCTACATGTCCAATCAGCATACCGTAGCCAATGTTTTCAAATTCAAGTTGAATTCAATTTTCAACCATGTTCAACTTGAGGGGGAGTGTTGAAAGATCCGGAAAATACTAATGATTATATTTCATATTTGTTATAACTCTATATTTAGAGGATTATAAATTATATGAGAGATTTTGGGAATCTCTGTTTATTTCTCTCCTTAATTAGAGAGATTAATTGTCTCTTATATTTTGGCATTATTCATTTCCTTTTATACTGTATTTTATTTTTATTGCTTTCCTTACCAGTAAGTTATGTAATTGGTATTTATACCTCTATTTGCATCAATAAATTAACTATTCTGCATTATTCTAAATTTCAACAATAACTTTTACACATATTTGTGTCTTTATATACATAAAGTATTCTTTGTATATATATTTTAAATTTTTGAATAATAATTTTGATTACAACTCCAATTTTATTTACTGCCAGAAATTGAATATTACAGCAGCAAATTGTCGCAGCAGTGAATAAAGCATTACTAATTTT
Source organism: Phalaenopsis equestris (assembly GCF_001263595.1). Lineage (NCBI taxonomy): Eukaryota > Viridiplantae > Streptophyta > Magnoliopsida > Asparagales > Orchidaceae > Phalaenopsis > Phalaenopsis equestris. The sequence goes on along the minus strand of NW_018253781.1, from coordinate 35,740 downwards.
GAATATTAGCAGCGATTATCATTGTTGTTAGTAATTTAGACTATCCAGACACATTAGTCAAATGGTTAAATTTGCAAAATTAAAATCACTATTAGGCGCACAAATTAAAAGCAGTTAAATTTGCAAAATAATAAGTAGCGGATAGACTTTTTAATGGTCGTAAAAACTCTGCTAAAGGGTTTAAGATAAAACTTCATATTAGCTCTTCTCTATGGGAATGCAACTAAGAAATAACATGTTATTTATCAGATTTGATTATGAATATAGATTAAATATAGTCAGCATCAAAAATAAAAATCAAATCTGACTGTCACACCCCTCCAACTTCAAAGACATTGATAATACAATTATGAGATAGAAGACTGTAGATGGAGGAGTAATCCAGGCAACTCTAGAAGATTCCACCTCATTATAGAGAATGGTCCAAGGATAAACTCAAGAGTAACCTATAGAAGGATCTAGGGTCATGTATATATATATAAGAATGGTGTAGAACTATCTAGAAATTAGTCTTTTCTTATGTACTCTCGAAAGTTCTAAGGCTGGGAGAGGACTATAAATAAGAGTCTCTCCCCTCATTTGCAAGCATCCAAGTAAAGCTTCCAACCTTTCAAGTGTTGTAACTCCTCTCTTACTGAAGTGTTTCTTTCTTCAATACTTCTCTCTACTCTTCTTAGAGTATTTTGTGCTTACACGCCCAAGTTTTTTGAGAGATATTAGATTGATTTAGTGCTAAAGAAGAGCGCTAAAGCCACATGGGTGACTTGGGAAAATTTAGTTCGTGACAGTTGGTACCAGAGCCTCGGTTCAAAGGAATGACAAAGAGCATTAAAGAACATGTAATGGAGTCTGAAACCATAAATGTGGAAACATTTCAACAAGAGCGAGGTTGTCAGGAGCAACAAGATCCAGTTGCATCCAAACTGCATGAGAGGTCCAAGCAGATCATACACGACTTTGATTCACGTTTTGCTTGAGTAGAGGAGGCAATGAATGTCTTGGAGGCCTAGATAGAGAATCTTGGCCGAAAGGTTGATGGACTCGAGGAGGAGGACATCACCATTCATTTAACGATCAGAGAAATGTGCTCCAACTAGAGGAGTCTCTAGTGGATCAAATGGCTAAGAAGCGGGAGGACTTGATGTGGGAGCTGTAAGTGGTACAAAGAGCCCATGAAGAACAGATGAGCAACGTACGTGCTATTTTTGAGAAAATGCGTAGGGACATCACACTATGCAAAGGAGCACAGCGACACCCACCAACCATTACACTTTCGAAGCTAAGAGGATTGAAGTTTTAATATCAAAAAGTTTTAGAGGAGCTTACAATGTGAAAGAAGTGGATAACTTCTTATGGGAACTTGAACAATATGTCAGACCAATGGGGATTACAGATGAAAATGCAAGAATACAATTTGTATAGCTTTATCTCTCAGATATTGCTATGTTATAGTGGAGAAGAAAGCATGAAGATATAGAGAAAGGTATGTGCACCATATCCATCTTTGATGACTTCAAGAGACAGTTAGAAAGGGCAGTCCTACCTTAAGACTGCGGAGGATGAGGCTAGGGCCCAGTTGCAGAGGTTCAAACAAACATGATAAAAAAAAGAATATATTAAGGAGTTTACTTGCCTAGTCCTTAAAATAGCATAGTCCTTAAAATCTCTGACATGTTAGACAAGGATGCTTTGTTCAACTTCATGGATGGACTCCAATAATAGGCAAAGAATGAGCTTAGGAGGCGAGGAGCACAAGATCTCGTTACTGCCATCACTGTTATAGAAAGCTTGGTCAACTTTACAAAGGAGTCTACAAAGCCAAAGAAAAGGAAGAGTAACTATGTCAAAAGTGGGGGAGACAAGGATCATTATTAGTATGAAATCCGTTGTGAATCGACCCCATCCAAGATAAAGGATAAGGGGAAGTCTAACAATAGAACTAGACCACATAATAGCTGCTTCCTTTATAAAGTACCTCATTGGGAAAAGGATTGCCCTCAGAAGAAGGCTCTGAACTCTCTCCTTGCAAGCCATCAAGAAGAAGAGGGAGGTGATATGTCCGCACATGTGGGAACAATACAACTGCTCAATGTGTTGCACTCCTCTCCAAAAACCCCAACAAAAGGACTTCTCTTCGTTTAAGTGATCACATGTGGGACATCTACTAAAGCAATGATATACACGGGAGCTTCTCACAACTTCATCTCTATTAATGAAGCAAAGAGGATGGTCTGTGATCCTGATATTTTTTATTTGTAAGGATTTATGAAGTTGACACCACTAAAAAATTTTAATCTCCAACAACGACGCCAAAAAATTGATCCCGATATCTTTTATATGTAAGGATTTATAAAGTTGACACCACTACTTGAAGATTTTAATCACTGGCAACAGCACCAAGCACCAAACACTTAATCCCAATCAAAGTAAGATTTCAATTATATCTTTAAATAGTATGGATTCTATGCATGTATACGTATCGTTATCAAGTAATATAGAGCTTCTGATTAAGCCCTGAATATCGATCTCACGGGGATCGAGGTTAATCACGTCAGCTTTCAAGATAAGTTCTAGTCTAAAATAACACACCATAGCTTGGAAGGTTGATAAAGGTTTGGTTTTGATTATATCCTACAATTATCACTACAGTACTACTTCTACTCCTAAACTAAAATACTTAGTGAAAATCAAAAAGTGGGGTTTAAGTACCCTTCCTCATGCAATGAAATTAGTGACGTGTAAAAGTAAAACAAGCAGTGAGAGAGATTAATACAAATAGAAGCAATTATATTCTTTACCATCGGTCAAGTAATATAAAGAACATTGTCTAATTCATAATTTAAGAATTCTAAAGACCGGTTAGGCAGGAGATATACTAGCTCTTACTCTAGAGTCCCCTCGTCCCCTCACCTGAAGGCTAATATCGAGTATTAAGACCTAAAACTAAGAACCAAATTGGGGGCTTTAGCCTATCACTCTAAGCCTATCACTCTAAAGTTTAAAGTTCTCTAACTCTACACCCATCAAAGATTATTTCTCTATTTATTTTCACTCAACCATATGGACTACATTCTCATCCATACAATCTCATGTGATTCTACCACAATTGATTGAGACAGCACCATCACAGATCTTACGTGTTCTTACAATGTATTTTAACATGCAAGCTGATCAAATTTACATGTAAATGAAGAATAAAGCAAAAACATCACAATATATTCTCACTCTACTCAATTTTATGTCCTACACATGAATACTAATTAAGTATAAGAGGGAAGAGTAAAGAAGACTACTCACTACATATGGAGAAATAATATTAACTTTTAATTGAACAAGACTTTGAAACCATACAAAAAAAGTACTAGATTCATATAAAAATATAATGAAAATACTTATCTTTGATGGAAATCAAACTCTCCTTGTATAGCAATAGCAATATCCTTACAATCCACTCCAATAACAAAGTCAAAAGAAAAGAAGAAATCTCTCACTCTCACTCTTTCTCCCTCACCTTGTCACCACACTCGGGCTCTCACCCAAGCCTACTTCTTCTCTTTAATTAGTTCAAGAGAAATTTTAAAAATATTTCCAAGCCTTATTTATAATTTCTTAAGAGGTGCTTAAGTGTTCCTTCAAAAGTGTTCATATTCATTGAATCTTCCAAATGGTGCCTCAAGTGCCTCTTCAAAAGTCTTCAAAAACCTCCTTCTAACCACCCTAAATCCATCTCTAAAGTCTCTTTTATCATTTTCAATGAATTTTCCAAGAGACACACAAAGCCCTACTTCAAAAATCATCAAAATCCTATGTATATTCCAGAAGATATGTTGAAAACTGTCTCTGACGCTTAAGCACCGATTTTGGGCGCTTAAGCGCCCTCCTCTATCTGGTGGCACCTAAGTTCCATGTTTGGGAACTTAAGAACCGGGCACAGGCACTTAATTTCCCGGTTTCGGCACCCATTGCTCTGTTGTGCCCCAGTTCAACCCGGTTTGCTCCATTTTGGTCCATTTTTATTCTTTTCGCTCCAATCACTCCAAATTCTTCAATTTTATGTAACTACAACAAAAAACCCAAGAAAATATAACTTTAAAGTTCAATATCATTATAAAATATAGAATGAAAAATAGTGTATTTTTAGGCACATTAGTCTGCAATTAACTGGAAGAGGTTTCATCAAAGCAGTCAACTCAGCAGCTATGTCAATCTATGGAGTGGCCAAAGAAATGAAGTTTTGTGTCAAAGACTGGTCAGGTATGCTAAATTTCTTTATCATTCCCATGGAATATTTCAAGGTAATCCTTGGTCTAGAATTCTTGGACCAAGTAAGGGTGTTCCCCATACTATTTGCCAATAGCATGTGCATCATGGAGGGTAACCAAGCTTGCCTAGTACCAACGATAAGAACTGGGGAGCAAGAAGCCAAAATTCTATTGACCATGCAATTCAAGAAGGGCATCCGATGAGATGAGGAGAGCTACTTGGCAATTCTTCAAGACTCTGATGAAGAATTAAAGCCTCTAAAAGACATGCCAAAGGAAGTGGTGGTAGTACATAAAGAGTTTAAAGATATTTCACCATTGGAATATCAAATGAATAGCCACCATGAAGGGAAATCGATCACCAGATTGAGCTAGAACTAGAGACTTAGCCCCAGGTAATTGGAGCTTACCGCATGGCACCTCCAGAATTGGAAGAGCTAGGCAAACATATAAAGGAGTTGTTGGAGGCAGGATTTTTTCGACCATCTAAAGCCTTATATGGTGCCCCAGTTCTATTTCAAAAAAAGAAAGGTGGCTCCCTACGCATGTGCATAGACTATCGGGCTTTAAACAAGATTAATGTGAAGGACAAATACGCAATTCCTCTCATCGCTGATCTTTTTGATCAACTAGGGAATGCAAGATACTTCTCAAAATTGGATCTGTGATAGGGCTACTATCAAGTGAGGGTAGCAGAAGGAGATGAACCAAGGACTATATGTGTGACCAAGTATGGGTCGTTTGAATTTTTGGTTGTCTTTTGGACTAACCAATGCTTCCACACATTCTACACTATGATGAACAAGCCATTCCAACCATACTTGATCAGTTTGTTATTGTTTACTTGAATGACATACTGGTGTATAGCACACACTTAAAGATCACCCGAGACATCTACAGGAAGTACTCCAAGTACTAAGAGAAAATAAGCTATACATCAAGAAGGAAAAATGCTCCTTCTCCAAATAAGAAGTGATATTAATATGGCACAAAATAAAGGATGGAAAGCTCATAATGGAAGAAAAAAATATTAAGGCAATCCAAGATTGGGAACACCCTACCAAAGTAGATGAGCTAAGATACTTTTTTAGGCTTGTAAACTATTACTGACGATTCATAAAGGGCTATTTTGCAAGAGTTTCTCCTTTGACGGAATTACTCAAGAAGAATAAATCATGTGATTAGAACAACAGTTGTCATGAAGCATTCAAAGATCTCAAAAAGATAGTCAATGAAGAGCTCGTACATAGCCTTTCTGATCATACTAAGGTATATAAAATTCATATTGATGCACCTGACTTCGCAATAGAGGGAGTATTAATGCAAGATGGACATCCAATTACATATGAAAGCCAAAACTTAGTGAGACATAACGTTTCTAGATGGACCATAAAAAGGAGATGACAACCATCATACATTGTCTTCGAGTATGGAGGCACTATACTCTGCGCCAAACTCCGAGTTATGACAGATAATTTTGCCACCAGCTATTTTCAGTCCCATAAGAAACTAAGTCCCTAGTAGACAAAATGGCAAGATTTCTTGGCAGAATTTGATTATATCTTGGAGTATAAACCAGGAAAAGATAATTTAGCAGAACACGCACTAAGCTAAAAAATGGATCTTGCAAGCATTTCACAAGTCTCCAGCTCCCTCGTAAGCAGAATCAAGGAAGGGTTCAACTCTGATCCACAGTCCAAAGTATTATAGCCCTGGTGAAAGAAGAAAAGACCAGAAAGTTCTGGCTAAATAAAGATGTCATCTACACTAAAGGCCAACGCATCTACGTACTAAGGTGGGGCAATATAAGGAAGGAGCTAATTAAGGAGTGTCATGACTCTTTATGGGCAGGGCATCCAGGTACAAAGCGAACCCTAACACTCCTAAAAATGAGTTAATATTGGCTGGGGATAAAGGTTGGAGTAGAAGCATATGTCCGCGCTTGTCTTGTTTTCCAATAAGATAAAGTTTTCCTTCAACAACCAGGGGGTTGTTGGAACCACTTTCTATCCCTCAGAGGCTATGGGAGAGCGTCTTTATGGACTTCATCTCTAGCTTGCCAAAAACAAACAGAATTGGAAGCATCTTGGTTGTGGTTGATAGGTTCAACAAGTATACAACATTCATTGTTGCTCCCACTGATTCTACTGCCAAAGAAGCAACAAAGCTCTTTCTCTGTAATGTGGTAAAGCTATGAGAAAAATCACAAAGCATTATCAGCAATTGAGATCCTCGCTTCACTGGGAGATTCTGGAACGAGATATTTAAGATGTTGGGGTCAGATCTAAACTTCTCTACAAGCTTTCATTCTCAAAATGATGGACAAACTAAGAGGATCAATGCCCCATTAGAGCTAAATTTGTAGCACTATGTAAGTGCAAATCACCAAAATTGGGTCAAACTGCTGGATGTAGCACAATTCTTTTTCAATTTACAAACAGGAGAAGCCACCAACAAAAGTCCTTTCGAGATAATTATAGACAACAACCAATGACTCCCCTCTCCCTTACAACTAACTTGAAGGAAAAAGTCCAGCAGCCTTAAAGTTTGCCAAATCTTGGAAAGACCAAAGGGAGCTAGCTCAAACAACATTACATAAATACGCTAGGAGGATGAAGAAGTAGCAGATAAAAGGCGGAGGCACATCAAGTTTAGTGAAGGAGATCTAGTCCTTATAAAGCTTCTACCACAACAGTTCAAGACATTTTGAAAGGTACATAAAGGATCAATTCAAAAATATGAAGGGCCTTTCAAGGTAATAAAGCAAGTGGGGAAAGGTCTTTTACAAACTCAACCTTCCACCAAACTTAAACATACATTCAGTCTTTCATGTAAGCATGTTGAAGCCCTATAATAAAGACATGGAAGATCTTTCAAGGGGGATTTTCAAGCGAGTGCCTATAGCTGTAATCTCATCCATTGATAAAGAAATTGAAGAGATGCTAGCATATAGGATGATGAGACGACGAGGGGTTCCAAACTACAAAGAGTATCTCATCAATTGGAAAGGATTACCTGATAGCGAAGCTAGCTTGGAGCATGAAGACATATTGTGCTAATAGAGGGAAAAGATTCAATAGTACCAGGAAAATGGTGCAATGAGGACATTGTAAGCTTAAGTGGGAGAGAGTGTCACTCCCTACCAACTTCAAAGATATTGATAATACAACTATGACATGGAAGACTCTAGATGGAGGAAGAGTAATCCAAACAACTCTAGAAGATTCCACCTCATTCTAGAGAATGGTCTAAGGATAAACTCAAGAGTAACCTAAAAGGATCTAGGGTCATGTATATATATAAGAAAGGTATAGAACTATCTAGAAATCAGTCTTTTCTAATGTACTCTAGAAAGTTCCTAAGGCTTGGGAGAGAACTATAAATAAGAGTCCCTCCCCTCTTTTGTAAGCATCCAAGTAAAGCTTCCAAGCTTTCAAGTGTTGTAACTCCTCTCTTAGTTATGTATTTCTTTCTTCAATATGTCTCTGTACTCTTCTTAGGAAAAATATTATGTCTGGAGTCCGGACAGAGAGCTACGTCTGGACGCCAAATAGAAGATGCCCCGTGTAAATGCATGTCCTACCAGTAAAAAAATAAAAATAAGCATTTTGGGAACACGTGGTCTGCCTTGAACCCGCCCAGAGCTTCTTAAAAGCGTAATATTGCATTTTTTAAATCCCGTCAAGTCCTTTGAAAAAAAAATAAACATTATAATACATGCCGCTAAATTAACTATTATAAAGTATAATTAATTATATTTTTAAAATTAAAAATTATCATATTTTAAAAAAATTAAATCCTATAAATTATAATATTTTAAAAATTATTAATAATAATATATTACTATTAGTCTATTACTAATATAAATAAATATATTACATATATACCACCCACATTTTTTTGTTAGACCCGGCCAAAACGAGCCTGATGCTTCAACTAAAAGCATGTTATTTGCAGCAACCATGTTATTTGCGTGTTTTCTGTGGCAATAACACCGCAATAATGCTACAATAACGCCGTAATAACACCTCAAATTTAATCGAATATCATCGTCGCCGAAAACACACCAATAATACTACGTGTTACCTCAAATAATATCATAATAACACAATAATAACAACTCAATAGCACCACAGATTAACTCAAATAACACCCCACCAAACTACACCAACAACACCTCCAATTACCTCTAATAACACTCCAATAACACCATGGGTTACCTCAAGTAAGACCAGAATAAGACTCAAATAATATCGAAATAACTCCACAATAACAATAACACTACAATAAGACCATAAACTTATTTGAATAACACAACTGCTAAAACTAAATATTATAAAGTATAATTAGTTAAAATTTTTTAAATAAAAAATTATCATATTTTAAAAAATTAAATCCTATAAATTTTTATATATAACAAATTAGTAATAATACTTTATAATATTATATATTTTTAATTATAAAATATAATTATAATATTATATCATATATTGTTAATAATTATTATAATTATATCATATTAACAATAGTAAGGTTCTTCGAGTGTTATTTGTGTGTTATTCGGGTGTTATTCGTATGTTATTCTAGTGTTATTTGAGTGTTACTTGAATGTTACTCGAGGCTTGAGTAACACTCCAGTAACACTTGAATAACACTCGAATAACACACGAATAACACCCGATGAAAACATCATCATTAAGCAGGCAAAGAAACTGTCTCCTTTATTGATGATTACTCCAAGTATGCTTGGGTGTACACCATGAAATGCAAAACAAAGTGCTGGAGATTTTCATAACATGGAAGATGTGGATTGAGACTCAAACTAGTAAGAAGATCCAGTGTATCAGATCAAACAATGAAGGTGAAAACATTTCGGATGCATTCTTACAAGAGTTTTAGAAAGCTTGGGTAGAGCACCACTTCACTGTTCGAGAGACACCACATCAAAGGATAAATCAAACTTTGGTGGAGAATGTTCAATTTATGTTATCCAATGTTGGGTTGGATAGAATCTATTAGATTTAAGCCATATAATATGCCCGTCACTTGGTGAATCGTCTGCCTTCAACAGCTATTGGGAAGAAGACCCCAAAGGAGATGTGGTCAAGACATCCTGCTAAAGATTATGAACACATAAGAATGTTTGTGTGTCCAGCTTACTACCACATGCATAATGATAAAATGAAACCAAAAGCAAAGAAGACAATATTTATTGGCTTCATATGTGGAGTAAAGGGATCCGTCATTGTCATTAATAGGGATGTAAAATTTGACGAGGCAAGCTTGTTTAAAAATTGAGACTCAATACAGGTGGAGAGCTCTAATAGGACCACAGATATGCATCAGAAGTTGGTGTTTGATGCAACTTCATTTTTTCCATAGAGTTTGTCTACTTCAACTCAGATATCTGATTCAGTTGCAGTTTAGGAGTTATTAATTGATAGTTCTTAGGAGAAGGTGGAAAAAGATGTTGAGGTAGAGATTTCTGCTCAAGAAAATATTGCTAAGGCAGAAGCAGGACCAGGTGCAAGAATGTCCCAAAACTAGCTTGTTTGAGGAATCACATTGCATTTACACTTTCAACCACATGGGCAGAAATTCCTTGTCACTACAAAGAAGTGGTTGAGAGCCCATAATGTGATCTTTGGAGAGCGAAAATGGATGAAGAGATAGAGTCTCTTCGAAGGAATGGTAACTAGAGGTTGATGAAGCTTCCTATAGGAAAAAAAGCCATCGAATGCAAATGGGTGTATGCGGAAGGATCATACAGATCTTTAGTGTGATACAATGCAAGATTAGGGGTAAAATGCTTTACACAACACAATGAGAAGTGATTGATTATGACGAGGTATTTTTCTCAATGGTCAAGCATCCCTCAATCTTTGTTCTCTTAGCACTTATAGCACAGTACGATCTAATCTTCGAACAACTCAATGTGAAAACTAAATTTCTACATAGAAAATTGCAAGAGAAGATCTATATGTTACAGTCGTCTGGATAGGGTGTATCAAAAGACTTGGTTTTTAAACTGGACAAGCCTTTATATGAATTGAATTATTCACCACAATAGTGGAAAAAAAATTGATCGCTTTATGAGGGGACATGAGTACGCAAAGAGCCAGAATGATAATTGTGCGTATTTTAAGAAATTGGTCAAAGCTTGCAGAATTCTTGACATGGAGATTCTCAGGGACAGGTCAACAAAAAATGTTGGCTTTCTCAAAGAGCTTATGGTCGGAAGGTGCCAAAGAAATTTGGGGTTGATGACTTGAGCAAGACTACGAGTCTACCCATTACACCTCAATTTCAGTTAAGTTCAAATCAGTTTCCTAAAGATGATCAGGAGAGAAAAGATATATGATCGATTCCTTATGTCAGTACAATGGGCATTTATACTAGACCAGACATTGCACAAATAGTTGGTATTGCGAGAAATTTTATGCATGATCCAGGAAGGATGCATTGGAAGGCTGTGAAAAGTATTCTGAGGTATATGAATGGTAATGTTGATGTTGTCTTGGTGTTTGAGAGGCAGCCATCTTGTAGATTTGTATGCAGATACACTAACTCAGACTATGCATGTGTTATAATTAAGTAAAGATCTACGACGGGTTATTTATTCACATTCATATGAGGTTTAGTCAGTTGGAGGTCATTTCCTCAGTCTATTGTTGTTTCGTCTACTACGAAGGCTAAGTACAAGAATTTCATAAAGGTGATGAAGGAAGTAATATGAATGCATGGCCTATTGGTTGACTTGGGAGTTGATTGGGAGTCTCCGATGGTGTTTTGTGATAGATAGAGTGCAATATTCTTCGCCAAAATCTAGTTCATCATGCTCGTACCAAGTATATTGATGGAGGTACCACTTTGTTCAAGACATGACTGAAGAAGACAAGGTTTTTGCTTAAGAAGATATATACAAATGAGAATCTAGCGGACATGCTAACGAAGTTACTACCAGTCCAGAAGTTTACCTATTGTAGGAGTTTAGTTAGCATCTGAGCACAAAACTAATTTCCTAGTCGTCTATTTTGAAAAACTATATGAGGCTTGATCTATTTGGGAGGAGGGGGTATGTAGGCAACCATCTTGGTGTAGTTGATTTGGAGTTGGAGCTCAGTTAGTCATCTCTGACTTATTTGGAAGTAAGAGATGAGGTGGAGATTGTTGTATTTATGACTTTTATTTAATCGGTATATTATAATTGATTGTTCCTTTTTGGGTCTTTTCTAGTATTGTTCTTCTATATAAAGGATATAAGACTCATCTAAGAGGTATTGTGTTAAGAAAGGTTGAGTTGTAACTCTAGGTTGTCTTTCTTTCTCCTCATCCGATGTTAATGAAATCTCTCTTCCCATGAACGCAGGCGAATCAATTACCACAGAAATCTTTGTGTTTAATGGTTGTTGTGTGAATTTATACGCTTGCGATACCATACAATGTATTTGGGGCTTTTGGGCTCTTATCTATAGACCCTTGTTCTGTAGGGACATTTCGTTCATCTTTCTTTCGTAACCTCTAAATCTAATATATAAAATGGGTCACAAAGCCCGTGAATACCTCAGTTTGCTCCAAAGGGACAATAGTTGCAGTACGAAAAGCTCACTATTCACCTGCGCGAAAACTCATATATGCTTTATCTGTTTTTTATGCATAATTTTGCTAAAACAAATTATAGTATTCGGACCAATCATCAGAATCCATATATAAACTTTAGTGCTCTTAACATGTTTTTTTGATTTGATTTTTACTTCCCAAATCCGGTAAATCAATTAATCTAACATAACTTAAGCAAAAAAAGGCTGAAGTTAATTAGGGCTGTCAAAAAAGCTCGTAGTTCGCGAACAGTTCGTGTTCGGTTCGTCAATGAGTTCGTGTTCGTCAATGAGTTCGTGTTCGATTCGTTCGATAAGTAAACGAGACAAACGCGAACAAATTTTTTTCGTTCGGTTAGTTAAACGAACCAAACACGAACAGTGATGCGTTCGTTCGTGTTCGAATCGTTATTGTTTGAAATATAAAATAATATAAAATAATTATATATAAAAAATTTATTATATTTTAAAACATTAAATTTTATAAATTATAATATATAATAAAATAATAATAATAATATATTAATATACTATAGTAGTAATATACTAATATAGATATTGTATATTTATATAATATAAGTTATATAATTAATATATAATATTATTTTTATATAGTTCGGTTCGTGTTCGACTCGTTCGTTAAGAAACGAACACGAGCTTATTTCAAACAAACTAAATTTTAAACGAACCGAACACGAACACAAGCTTTGTTCGTTCGTGTTCGGTTCATTTACACCCCTAAAGTTAATTGAACTAATTGATTATACTTAGCGAGTCTTATGCATCCCAGCAATTAATAATTTACTTTAAATATTACTTAGAAAATATTATTCCCTTGATTCTAATTTAATATTTTATTTAAACAAAATTAAATTATTTAAGATGAATGTAATATAAAGGATAAAGTAAAATTTAAATTGTACTTGGTTAATAAAAAAGGGAGAATTTACATACATAGCACTCTATTCTCATGTATTTAGGCATTTCACATCAAAACTTTCATTTTTATAAACACAGCACCCTAAACTAGCACTAATTACACTTTTCAACAGTGAAATTCAATCATGCATAAGTAAGATGATATATTTGTAAAAATCAAAACTTTTGTGTCAGACAGTTATAAAAACTAAGAACTAAGTTCTAAATATCTAAATTTCCCATAAAAAAACAATTATTTTGTTACCTGGCAAATAAACTGTGATATTGATCCCTATTAATATGTTATCACATTTTTGTAATAAATTTATTGAATTAATTGTTGAATATGGAGACCGGTCCGCCTGACTCCCTCTCCCAGTCGCGCCTCACACGTCCCACTCGGAACCGCGTCCCGTCCCCGCTCTCAGCATCGCGCCTCACGCCGCGCCCCTCTCCTCTTCGCGCCTCACGTGGACCACGTCCTGCTCCGCATTGCACGTGGAACCGCGGGAAGCTTCCCGCCGCTCTGGTTTCCGGAATAAGCTTTTTTGCTTATTATAAATAGGAAGCAATTAGACCCGCTAAACCCATCCCGATAAATTTTGTGTCAATTAATTTTGTTTAAAACTTTTTACTTATTATTGAATCAATTAGGCCTGCTTTCCACCTCCTTTCTGTGGCATTAAGATCTTTGTTTTCTTTCACCTGTAGGCAGGGAGAGAGAGAGAGAGAGGGGGGAGAGAAATATAGTTTTCTTGTAATCGTCGAGATGATCGACTGATGTAATTCACAAAGCAATAAAATCCTTTGCAGCTCTGTGGACGTAGACAAATTTGTCAAACCACGTAAATCTATGTGTTCTTTTCTGTTTGTGACTTTTTCTCGATCCGATTTTTCGCTTTATTGTCATCGTTTTCATAACATTAATAAATTTCTTTAAAATTAAAATCAAAGATTCTCTTTCATTCACTTGAAAATATTGATCCCAATTAATATGCTATCTAAATTTGTATAAGGAAAATGACAAATACTCTTCATCAAATATTACAAATAACTACATAACAGATAAATCTTCAACAGTACGATGTTCAATGAAGAGTTGGAAGTGCTTGTCATGATAGTAGATGAATCGGGCTATGACTGTTCTAAGTAAACATTGTTAGGTTACCTAACTAATATTCCAAAAAAGAAATAAAAAAAGAAAAAGAAACTTTCTAAGTCGTTTTTAATTTTAATTTGTTTTGTAAGTCTGTCAACATATTAAGATTCCTTTTAAAGGTGAGGAAATGTGGCACTATAATTTCAATTTTATGAAATTCTCAATGGTATAACGGTGGCGCACATAAATGCATCGATTGGTTCAAAAAAATCATATGGGTACTTGATTTATAAATATCAATGTTTTGGGTGCTCTTTATATAATTATCCCACTTTTAATATGAGAGGAATGTTTTTATTTAAGAAAATTTATGCGATATAAATGTAGAAAAGCAAAATTTAAGTCTTAGATAAGTAAGTATATAAGAATATGATGGTAAGTAAATGGCCCTTTTATTTTTTCATAATTGGTGTTAAATAAATATAATAATATAAACTCGGTGGCATGTACAAGTTCTAATTTATGCCATTAGACTAAAGAAAAGATGAAAAGAAAACTCGGTAGCACACTTAGACAGGAATCAAGTGAGGCGATATATTCTAGAATTAATTTAATTTAGGAAGCAATAGTATGAGCTCTGATTATCTCAGCTTGCACATAAACTTATGAGGAACATCGATCCTTAAGATGCCCATTCAGACTTTAGCTAAAGTCCAATGATATCTAAATATTTTTGGAACTAAGTATTGATTGGCACATGAAGGCCGAAAGGATAAGTCGATTAATCTCCATCACTCAAAAAAGTTATTTAATTATGCATCCATGATATATTTACTATGATCATATTAATTATGAATTTTATTTGGCTATTATGTGCTTACTGCATGGGTAAAATAATTTCTATTCTATCACATAAATCTATAAACACAATGTCCCAAAAACACTTATCCCTAACCTAAAAACGATAAAATGAGAAGGGCGAGAGGATTTATTTGGCTTTGGACTCAAGATGAACCATTGTGCTTAAGAAATGGGCTCAAGCACAATGTGGATCTTACAATGGTTGCCAACAATCAAAATTTTCCCTCAATACTATGTTTCATATGCTTTCAGTTCACCATCATTGAAGGTATTTTTAAAAGTTGGAAAGATTAAAGGAGAGATGAAATTGTGGTCTATTACATTGATAATGAGCCCCATGTTCATCATTTATTATTTTCAAAATTTGTTGCTGTGTTGTTGTGAGGTATATTTCTGTATGTTTTAATTATCATAAGCAATCATTACGCCTCCCTACACAATCTAAAGTGGGATCTTTCATACAACTCAATTAGAGTATCATTATTTTGATCCTAATTCCTCTAGCTTACTTTTTGTGTTTAAATAATGGTTGTAGCCATTTAAAATTTGATCAAATGGCCCTAATTAATTGCCATTGTATAGCCATGAGAGAATTCAGCCCAATATTTTTACTAGTATGCTGCAATGAGTAATCATAACTTGTTATATCATGTCACCTATGTGATTATTTTGGTTCTTTTTGTAACTCGGAGTTGTCAACCTATCTAATCATCATTTTAAGATTCCCTTTCCAAAGAACCCTCTTACTTGAATTGTCAGAATGATCGTGAGCAGAGGAGGCATCAAAAAAGAGAAAAATAAGGCGTAGACTAAGTAGAAAATTCAAGTAAGAACCTGAAGATCTCATGTGAGGTAAACCTCATATGATAGGTCAAGGGTGTACATCCAAATAGGATCGGATCAAGACACTAAGCTAGATATCTATGAAAGAATACTTACATAAGCTGCCCAAGTAACCAGAGAACCAAATTTGTGTGTTTGGGATGGGTGCAAGAGCATTCTTAAAGGGATGTATACCGTTTGGTTAATTACATATTGGGGGATGCCCAATAATAGTCTCAATTAAAGGAGTCGTGCCAAGATTTAAGTGATGACTAGTGAGAGGATGTCGCAAAGGATTGTTATCTCATAGGAGTATTGCAATGATGTCGGCACAATTTTGGTTAAGGAGTTGCCCGTTGGAAGCTGTCGCCCGCCGGAATTGAAATCTCGTCGCCCGCTTCGGAAAGGATATGTATATATTATTTAGAAAAATATGAAATCAAATTGACCTCATACTTTTCACAGTTTAAATGAAAGAGTACTATACCTCAAACCCTGTATCTTTCCCGAAGGATAAACACAAGACTTGAGGATGAGGCTCGATCAAATAAACTAAGAAATATATGACATCCGTTTGGTCTGCAACACCGTTTTATTTGCTGAAAATTTTTCATATTTAATATGAAGAATTAAATAGGGTTTATTTTAAGTTGGGCGCAGACAAGCTTCCTATAAGGGCAAGCTCCTATAGTTAATTACATCTTAGATAACCAAAGTCACCTAGAAAAACTCTCGATAAAAATCAGGAAATGTTATCTTCAAAGAGGTCAAAAGGATGGGATTTTCAGTGGAATCGAACAAAGAGATGTGAAATGGGAATAACTCAAATTTGGAACATTTATTGTAGAATCCAAAGGAGGAAGAACTAGGGGATGTCATAGATTCAGAGGAGAACCTCGGTGACTTCTCAATCTATCTTATTGTTTGGCTTTAGTTTTGAGGAGAAATTATTTGAGTGTTTCATTCTGTCAATTTTATTATTTAGGGCTTACATTCGTGTGAAACGACCATGCAAATAGCCTGGAAGATGTGAGGATTTAGGTCGTGACAAACGACAATCTCGGAATCCTAAGATGAGTTAGGGCTTATATTGTACAACAGAGCTACACAAAGGCCTAAAAAAGAGTTGAGGATTTATGTTGCACTAGGCAGACAACCTCGAAATCCTATGCTTGTTGTTTAATTCAAAGGAAGGATATGTTGATGTAGATCCTCTTGCTGTTGAAGATGACCATGCTGCCCACAATGCTAGCTCCAAGCTCCTTATTGTAGTGAGTTCAAGTTTAGGTTTTCTAGTGTGTTGAGTTATGATGTCAAATCAGATGTCTCTAAGGTTGTAGTTTTTTAAATGTTATGGGGCATATTAAAGTTCATTAGAGCGACACCGGTTAGGATCCTACGGTTCCCTCGTTCTGGTACCACTATTTTCTATGGGATTCACTTAGTTTAAATGAATTTACTAAACTCAACTTAATAAGTTCCATACTTTCGTTTAAACCGTGGGAAGTCTCGTTAGTAACTGTAGGTTACCTCCTCCGAAGGATTCCCGATCATCCGATAGAGACATCTTAATTTAGTTGCAATTATTATTTTATGATATTTGTGATTAAATTTTGAGTTGTCTTATATTTTGAATGTTGTGGCGGTGAATTTTATCTTGCTTGATTTTAGTTTTTGTTTTGATTTTACGGCTATCCTAGCAGTTTTGGTTTTCATGCAGGGTGACATCGTTGTTTAACATGCAGGTTTGTGCTTTTGTGTTCATATATGTAGGTGAGTAAGTACAGGAACGTACTGAAAAGTAAAGTACGAGAAAAAATGCGAGCAAGTAAATCACAATAAAATGTACTTGGATGGTATTCCTGTCATCTTCAATTGAAACTCAAAATGCATGTGAGAGCATTTATATATTAAAAGCATTTTATGTAGAGCCGGAAGATAAGGTTCCGGTGATCTACCAAATCCTAAATCATATCTTGGTGAGCCTATATTAATTCATTTGAGGATAATTTCATTAAGCAAAACATACAAAGTTTAGTAGACCTATGAGGTATCCAGACGGTTAGGAGGAAGAAGCAGGTTCATGTTTCCCTCTCACCGCCTCGTGAAAATTTTCGAGCTCATTCAAATTTATTATGTTGCTTAATAATTTATCCTGTTAATACCTCTAGTGTTCAGTGAACATCGATGTTTAAATTATCCCTAAGAGTAAGGTGATTATCATTTGTCATTTAATCTGAGAATTATGTGGGTGAAAACCCTTAAAAGGGGCAAGTTAATGCTATTAAGACCCTTAGCCAATTTTAGTTTTAACTTGGGCTTGTAGTGTTTTTTTTCTAAAGGTGTTCAATTTCTAGTTACATTCACTTTTCTAATCCTCATTTACCCAAATTTGATTTAGCCTAGGCACTACTAAGCCTTTAAGACCTTGGTGGATACATTAGTAGTTTTTGAAAGAAATTGAATTTTAAGTGATAGTAATTCAACATCAAAACATTTGAATGTCATTTGAACACCAACTAGTGGTATTAAATTAGGAGCTATTAACATCCAAACTCATACCCCTAAGTCTAAAATCATTTAGTTTAATAGACCTCCAAATTTTAATGATTTAAGAAATTACAAATTTATCATTTAATTAAGAAAAGTAAAATTGGTTTCTACCAATTAATTCCTTATGTTTCAATCATCTGAACATGTTAATTAAGATCAAAGATTGTCCATTTCCCTTTCTTGAATTAAGTCTAAATATTAATCAAGAACAAATTTCTAAAATTATACATTTGCCCGTAAGGCTCTATTACTTCATAATTCATCAAATTTAATTCAAATGACTTTGGAATTTTTATCCTACCTCACTCATGGGTCAATTAAGTCATGGAGAAAATGTGATTTTTCAAAATTTAATTTAATTTATATAATTATTTACATGCAAATAAAAGTTTTAAATAAAATTCAATAACTTGACCAAGGCAAAACCTAATCACTTGAAATTTTTACTAGAGATAGAATTAGACCAGAGAACCATTTAGACCAAATTTCATTATTTTTTTAGTTTTATTTGAATTATTATAATTATTTTAAGTTTTGTAGTATTAATTAATTATAAAAAATTTTGAATGTGGAAAATTAAAATTACTAGTTACATTTTAAATGTGTTTTTTTTAAAGGTGTTCAATTTCTAGTTACATTCACTTTTCTAATCCTCATTCACCCAAATTTGATTTAGCCTAGGTCACTATTAAGCCTTTAAGACCTTGGTGGATACATTAGTAGTTTTTGAAAGAAATTGAATTTTAAGTGATAGTAATTCATCATCAAAACATTTGAATGTCATTTGAACACCAAATAGGGGTATTAAATTAGTGAGCTGTTAACATCCAAACTCATACCCCTAAGTCTATAATAGACCTCCTCCAAATTTTAATGATTTAAGAAATTACAAATTTATCATTTAATTAAGAAAAGTAAAATTGGTTTCTACCAATTAATTCCTTATGTTTCAATCATCTAAACATGTTAATTAAGATCGAACAATTAAGATCAAAGATTGTCCATTTCCCTTTCTTGAATTAAGTCTAAATATTAATCAAGAACAAATTTCTAAAATTATACATTTGCCCGTAAGGCTCTATTACTTCATAATTCATCAAATTTAATTCAAATGACTTTGGAATTTTTATCCTACCTCACTCATGGGTCAATTAAGTCATGGAGAAAATGTGATTTTTCAAAATTTAATTTAATTTATATAATTATTTACATGCAAATAAAAGTTTTAAATAAAATTCAATAACTTGACCAAGGCAAAACCTAATCACTTGAAATTTTTACTAGAGATAGAATTAGACCAGAGAACCATTTAGACCAAATTTCATTATTTTTTTAGTTTTATTTGAATTATTATAATTATTTTAAGTTTTGTAGTATTAATTAATTATAAAAAATTTTGAATGTGGAAAATTAAAATTACTAGTTACATTTTAAATGTGTTTTTTTTAAAGGTGTTCAATTTCTAGTTACATTCACTTTTCTAATCCTCATTCACCCAAATTTGATTTAGCCTAGGTCACTATTAAGCCTTTAAGACCTTGGTGGATACATTAGTAGTTTTTGAAAGAAATTGAATTTTAAGTGATAGTAATTCATCATCAAAACATTTGAATGTCATTTGAACACCAAATAGGGGTATTAAATTAGTGAGCTGTTAACATCCAAACTCATACCCCTAAGTCTAAAATCATTTAATTTAATAGACCTCCAAATTTTAATGATTTAAGAAATTACAAATTTACCATTTAATTAAGAAAAGTAAAATTGGTTTCTACCAATTAATTCCTTATGTTTCAATCATCTAAACATGTTAATTAAGATCGAACATTGCCCATTTCCCTTTCTTGAATTAAGTCTAAATGTTAATCAAGAATAAATTTCTAAAATTATACATTTGCCTCTAAGGCTCTATTACTTCATAATTCATCAAATTTAATTTAAATGACTTTGGAATTTTTATCCTACCTCACTCATGGGTCAATTAAGACATGGAGAAAATGTGATTTTTCAAAATTTAATTTAATTTATGTAATTATTTACATGCAAAAAAATAAATAAATAAAATTCAATAACTTGACCAAGGTAAAGCCTAATCACTTGAAATTTTTACTGAAGATAGAATCAGACCAGAAAACCATTCAAACCAAATTGCCCGACCGGAGGGAAATTTATGTTTTTTTAGTTTTATTTGAATTATTATAATTAATTTAAGTTTTTTAGTATTAATTAACTATTAAATATTTTAAATGTGGAAAATAAATTTTTTAAATGTGTAAAATTAAGTTTTATATTTTTCTTAAATCTCTCCAAGGTCAAGGAACCCAAAGAAATAAATTTCATATTTTTATTATTTTTTCTTTGAATTATTAGAATTATTTTTAGTGAGAAATTAAGTTAATTTTATAATTTTTTGGGTTATATTTTAATTATTATGATTATTTTAAGTGTTAAAAGTGTCATTTAATTTAGAAAATCAAATTAGGTTATCAAATGAACTCCAAATGTTTTGAAATTTTTATTGGGAGTCCTCTAAACTTTAAATTATAGTGGAGATTTAAAAACAAGTCATTTAGATGTTTATTTTTCCCAAATTAATTTCCTTTTTATCTTAGTATTTTATGAAAATTAGTTGTGTTCTTAGTGACTTGGCTCATGACAAATTTTTCCTAAGGTTCTCTGGTCACATTGAACCTATCAAATTTTTCTTGGATTTCTTAAGCAACATAATAATTATCATAATTAATTTTCCAAATCAAATGGATAAACTTGAAAAATATAGATCTATGTCTAAGGGTATCCTCTAACTTTGAAAAAATTAGAGAATATCCCTCATGATAGAGGCAACATTATGCCAAAATATCAAGCGATGGTGAAATACTTAAATGCATGGAGAATCAAAATACTTAAAATAGTATTCAATTAATTAAAAATAAAATATACATCAAATAAACTTTAAACCATTTCCACATTGTTCTCCTCTATTTACTAAGCACTAGGATATTTTTATTTTATTTTTGTGATTTTTCAACACCAAGATATGGATTTTTGAAGGTAGGGGACATTTTCTGAATTAAATAAATATTCATTTTCCTACTTAAACAAGCAGCGCCACGACATCATGTGACAGCTCTGAAGACTTACGTGGCACTTTCTGGTTGGACGCCATCATCCACGAAGCCGCTAACTCAACCTGCTCTTTATGTGTCAAGCTCCCGTCCAAAGCGATCCTAGCCGTACGTCTTATACACGCGCCATCCAACGGCTCCACGTCTTCGTCCCCGGCTGGTGTGAACCCATGACCGTTAACCATGAAATCTTAAGATCTCACTCATTTCTTAACCAAACTAGTTCAGGTTTGATCTTATAGACTCCTCTAAGTGAGACGAACACATCCATACGGTAAACATGTCATTAAATTAACCCTAATCCCATGGAGAGTCAAAATAAGCTCGGGAAGAGGGGGGATTCAATACCTTTCCTCTGAGAAGTGAAGCTTCAATTAGAGGAGCTTGGCACATTCATGGAGGCCCAAGGAGGCTAGGGATGAAGCCTCTTCCTGTGGTGAAATGCCTAGACCCAAATTCGATCAAGACTGAATTTGGATGTTGATCAAAGTCTAGAGTAGAGTATCTATGTGAGGGGACTTTGATGGGGCTTTGTCTTCTTTCACTATGGTGAAGGTATGGGCAAGTTTAATTGAGCTTTGGTGCACCGTGGAGGTGTGGCCAAACTTGTCCTATTTCATGCCGGAATCGAGCTCAAAAATTGAGCTCCGGTGATGGAAATTAGGGCAAGGAGGTGGTTGGTTTGCACTGAGGATGTCTCAAAGAGGCTATGAGAGCAATTAATTAGCTGTGAAGATGCCATTTTATAGCCATGGCAGGAGAGGGGAGCTCAGGGCCTAGATTTGGGTGCAAAAGCCTACTGAGGTGGTGGGCTAAGAAGATCTAAGGATTAATTAGGGTGAGTTGGCCCCTAGGGTTGAGATTGGGTTTGATTTAGGGATGGTGGCCTTTGATTTTGAGGTGCTCCGGTGACTAAGTCGGGTGACAGGGCCAGGGGAGGTGGCTAGGAGGTCAGGTGAGCCAGTGGGAGGGTTAATTATGTTTAACCCTCAATGGCAAGTGATGCTGGGGAGATTTTTGGTTAAGGCCCATAAATGGGCATGACTCCCTTAATTAGGGATCCAATGGTCCATAGCGCACCATGGCTGGTCTAAGGGGTTTTAGCCTGGTTCATGTAGTGTGTTCAGTGGTTGTGGAGTCATAAATTTTGTGGCATTAGGGTGGCTAGGCTAATTTTGGTGTGTGGGTCCAATGTGGATCCAAATGACAGAAGGTTGGGTTTGGGTTAGGTTAGCCAACACTTTATGCCCAATTAATTGATCAACATCATGTAGATGATTGTAATGAAGGTTTTTGCTAAAGGATTGAAATGTTTTTGAGTTCAATTGGGGGTTCAATTTGATGGATTTTGGAATTTTGGTCAATTTGGGTATGTTGGGCTAGACTTGGGTCTAGATTGGGCTAGGTTAGGGCTAAGTCCAAATTGATTATTGAGAATGATCTATAGGAACATCATAAAGATTTTTCAACATAAATTGGCTGTCAATTTTGGGGTTAGGGCAATCAACTTAGTGGAATTCGGAGGCATGGCCAATTTGGGGGGGGGGGATTTGAAAAATTTTGGATTTGGGGCAAAAATTAAATAAAATTAAGGCCTTAAAAAGTCCAATTGAAGGTTAATTTTGATGTGCAGTATTTGTTTAGTATTGTTATGAAAAGTTTTCAACATAAATTGGGTCAAATTGAGTAGGCTATGAGGTTCAATTTGGTGGGATTAAGTCATAGGGCCAAAATTGGGGGTTTGACTTAGATCAAACTTGAGCTCAAACGATGGGCCAATTAGGCATGGATTTGGTTTATATTGTTCATATGAAAGGTCAATCTATGTTTAGAATTGAAATTGAAGAAAATTGGGCTCAAATTGATGGACATTTGACGTAAATTTGTGGAAATTGGGCCCTTAAAGGCAATTTTGGGGTTTTGGTCAAAATGGTCAAATTGGCCAAATTGGGTTCAATTGAAGGGTCCAAATTGATTTTGGAGACATTCAAAGTGATTTTGGAGGTTTTCGGAAAATTTGGGATGCTAACGGTATTTTTGTAATTTTGGCCATTTTGGGGGTGATTTGATAAATTTGGAATTTTTTTATAGTTTTGGGTAACTTGGGTATTTTCAAAAGTTTTGAAATGATTTTTGAATAAATTTGGGTATTTTGGGTAAATTTGGGGTTTCAAGGTATTTAGGTAATCTGGGGGGATTTATGGGCAAAAGGCCAAGTTGAATATTTTGGTAGTGTTGGGGTACCAACCATCATATATGAGCTATGGACCAATGAAAACCTCATTTGGGTCCTCTATACACTGGTCTTAGCTAAACCCTAGCTTAGGGGCAGTGGTTTTAGGGGACCATCTACATGAGTGTTCTGAAAGATCAAGGGATCAAAGTCAAGAAATTCTGGGTTTAGGGTTGTGAGTGATTGTGACTGAAAGTGAGTGAAACTGAGTGAAAGTGAGTGCCATAGCTCCAGACCAGCACCCAGAGCAAACCCTAAGGTCAGGCAGTCCTAGGGGGATTCTCCTTGAGCTCCCTCATAGTGACCTCACCTACTATGTGCTAGAGGTTAGGACCAATATGTGGAATTTCAAGTTGAGCAAAGAAGAGGGTAGAATTTTTAATAGTGAGCGTTCCTTTTCTAGTTTTCTAGGAAAAGTCAATAGGAAAGTTATATGGTTAGATCCTAGGTTACTAAAGAGGGAAAACTAAACCTCAACCAAAAGTGAGGTCAACAAATGCATTCAAAGCTCTCACTAAGCCACGGGGCAAAGAGTGAGTCTCTCACTGTCCCAAATGCGTAATAGCTCATCGACAAATGAGGCCTATGAAATAATTGATTTGTTCTGTAGGGTCGACACTATACATTCAAGCCTAATCGAGTCATAAGGGTAGAGGGTGAATCGTCGTATCCCAAATGGGCAACAACTTATCAACAATCGGGGTTTACGAGACAACATTGATGAAGCGCCAAAGGCTCAACAGGGCTTAAATTTGTAATCAAAGGAAAGGTTGAGTAATCCTAATTGGGTAGAAATAGCCTTATCAAGTTACCACTGATCCGTCATCACAAGCCATTGGAACATAAGTCTATCTGGTCATGAAAGCAGTCAACCAAACATAACCGGAGATCCCTTGTCCGTAATCTATGAATTACATCATCCAATCCAAGGTTAAGAGAATGAAACTCTAAATCTTATGACACTTTGTACGTAGAAAGTACAACTGAAATTTATACATGTCAAAGTGGTAAGGAAACCGCTGGAGTGGAAAGAGAAGAGAGTTACGACCACAAGGACAGGATACTCTCTCAAAGGATGTATTCTCTGTCTAGGTCAGAGAAGCTTCTAACACACTAAGCACGCTAGATAATTGATTTTATGCTCACCTCTAAAATATATAATATTTTTAGACACATTTATATACTTATTTTTGAGATATTGCACTTTAATGGAAGGTATTTTTGTGTTTTTCTTACAAATACAAGTAAAAATAAAAAAAATGCTTAAAAGGAGTGAAAAAGGATCAAATTTGGACCAAAAAGGTGATAAATTGTGCAAAAGAGTTTTGGCGCCTAAGCGCCAGATCCAGCGCTTAAGCACCGATTAAACAGAGAAGGCAGTGCCTAAGCAACAAGACCCCGCACTTAAGTGTCAGTGGCAGTTACTAGACGAGTAAAATTGGTTTTCATGAATTTCAAAGAGGTTTTTGAGGCACCCATTGGCTTAATTGGTGGTTGTAACCACCATGGAAAAAATTATCATGAAAGGATGCATCTCTTGGGCAAATACATCAAATCAAGACACATTTTGAAGAGATCCCAAGGGACCTCCTGGAAAACTATAAAAGAAAGAAGAGAGGACTTAGAAAAGAGTTCTGAAAATATTGGCAAGTTTTGAAAGTTCTTTTCTGGGGAGTTAGTTCGGAGAGATTTTCAGGAACCACTTTTTATTTACTTTATCCTTTTTGTTATTTTGTTTTGAGTGATTGTAAAAGAGAAGATATTCAAAGGAACTTCAAGAGTTTGGTGGAGGACTTGAGAAATGTTTTCATCTTTTTGTTTTGAGTCTACTTTTGGTTTTAATCGAGACTTGTTGTTGATTTGACAATCATTCCTTCTTTTAAACTAAAGTGTGGTTTTTTTTCTCCATGGATTCTGAGTAGTTTTCTTTATCTTTCTTCATAAAATGATAAGTAATTAAGTTTTGAACGGAAGTTGTGGAGTGTATTGATCTTTAATGTTTCACATGAGGTTGTATGAATGAGAATGTAATTCATATGATTAAGTGCAAATACATAGAGAAATATTCATTTATGGGTGTAGAGTTAGAGGACTTTAAAGTGACAGGTTAAAGCCCCCAACTTGGTTTATTGTTCTAGGTTTTGATATGAGAATGTTAGCCCCCAGGTGGAGGGAATCAAGGGATCTCTAGAGTGAGAGCTAATATCTTCCCTGCCTAGCCGGTCTTCAGAACTATTCAAACTTTAAATTAGTCAATGTTTTTTATAGCATCTCTAGTAAGGGAAAAGAATATTATTGCTCCTATTTGGCACAACACAATTTGCACACTTCCACAATAGAATTCTAATACGTATTACTGATTCATGATAAGAATAAAGATATTTTCATATTAAATAATTTTCTTCTACAAAAACTTCAGTTATCTTTTTAGTTGTTACTGTTTTGTTAAAATATCAAAAATAAAAAAATATTTAAATTTTAAATTCCTACAAAAATTATTTTTAGTTTAAGTAATTATCTTTTTAAAAATAGAAAAACTTTCTAAAAAGTGTATATTGCATAATCTTCCCAGTGGGTTCTATATTCAAGTCTTAATCAAAAAGTCCTATATTACTTGATAACGATACGTATACTTGCTTAGTATCTCAATATAAATATATATAAATTAAAAAGTTAAATTCTTATTTTTCTTTAAAATCAAGTTTTTGGTTTTATTGCAAAATAAGAAAACATAAGTAAAAAATATCATCAGAACTATTGTTATATTGTGCATAAGCATTAAGTATCCAAAGATCAAGTTTTTGGCGCTATATACTATTTTAAGTACATATTTTATGCGTATTTTTTATGATATTGCACTTTAAAGAAAGAAATTTTCATTATTTAAACTTTAAATACACTTTAAATACTGTATCTTATTTTGTATATTTTATTTTATTTTATTTTAGTGTATGTGTAGTTCATTTTATACACAAGAAAGTTATTGCTTAAATCATTTTACGATTAGCTAAAGAACTCTGGATTTTTCAAATATATGTTAATCTTGAAAAATCTAAAAAAATTACAGAAATGGCAAACCAAAATAATCAAAATGCTAAAATTCATCAAGACTTTAGACCTTTAAGAGATTATGCAAACCCTACGGTAGATGAACTTCATTGTAGTATTCAAAAACCTACTGTAGTTGTTAATTCATTTAAGCTTAAACCTGATAAAAAACGCACTCGAGCCTGCCTACGGTGCCTAGGAAGATTCTTGACCGACTATTGGCAGTTATGGGCCCAGATTCGACGTATTTGGACACTTTTTGAAAAGAATCTTGTGGCAACTCTTCAAAATTCATCCCAACACTTTAAAAAAATGAATTTATGTTAGAAAAAGTGGTTTTTTATGAGAGGAATGTTAGGAAAAGTGTGGAGAATGTTTAGGGTTTTTAGAATAAGAGTAGAAATGTAGATTTCTACCCTTTTGGAGAGATTGGAGAGGAGATTTTGAGAGAATTTGTAAGGAGATGTTCTAGCATTGCATGAATCGGTGGGAGACTTTGAGGGAGAGATATTCATCTTTTTTTCAAAGGGAAAAAATTAAGTATTATGTTCTTCATTATCTTTTGTAAACACTTATCAAGTGGATTTGCTTTGGTTAAATGAAGTTTCCGCTGTGTTTTCTTCGTGCTTTGTGATGGGCTTCTCTTACTCTTTCTTCTTCTTTAAAAATAGTGGCATGAGAAGATTATGTCATTATTTTCACTTTACTTTTCTTTTAAAATGAGCAGAATTTATGTTTAGGATTTTGGGATGCTTGTTAGAAGAATATTTAATTATAAATTTGATGGTTTTTACTTACACTTCATTTCATTATAACAAGGGCCCGTTGTAGTGTTAAAATTTGTTGTAATGTCATTGATCGGAAAGGGCGGTATATTTCTCAACAATGTGGAACCACATTCAAATTTTATGGATAGTGACATTCATGGGAGTTAAGTGCAAATAAATAGGGAAATATACTTTGATGGACGTAGAATTGGAGATTTTAGGGTGACAGACTAAAATCCCCAATTTGGTCCTAGCGTTTGGAAACTGAAGTGGAGATGTTAGCCCTCAGGCGAGGGGAATGTGGGAGCTTCGATGTGAGAGCCAATATCCTCTCAGCCTAGCCACATATTCAATAAACAAGCATAGGATTAGTCAATGTTCTTTATGCCTGGACCAAAGGGTAAAGAATAGGATTGCTCCTATTTGGCACATACAATATTTAATGCATCTCATTCCCTTACATTATCCAATTCATTACATAAGAATAGTAGTTT
>NW_018253781.1:6503-7717 GCF_001263595.1 Phalaenopsis equestris | reverse complement strand
ACTAGAGCCCTGTATTACTTGAGTGATACGTATACTTGCGTTTGAAATTGTGACTTTACAAAATCATTATAAATATATAAATCTAGGTTCATAAATTCTTGCATATTAAAAGTTGCATCAAGTTTTTGGCGTCATTGCCAGAGGTTTAAATCTTCTAGTAATGGTGTCAAATTCTTGTATTTTTAAGCATATATAAAGTCACTGTCAAGTTTTTGGCGCCGTTGTCAGGAATTTAAATCTTCTAGTATTGGTGTCAAATTCTTGTATTTTTAGGTATATAAAAAAGTCACAGTCACAGTCCCAGACTGGGAACCTGAGAGGCTGGTGCTTAAGCGCTAACCATTGGGTATTTAGATGCCACTTCACTCGCACCTTGGCACCTGACCGCGACTTTATATATGCTTAAAAACAAAAGTATTTAATACTGCTGCTAAAAGAAATAATTCCTCAGCAACTGTACCAAAACTTAATAATAGTTATAGATTCGATAAATATGGATGTAATAAATATTCAATAATTGTAAAGTCACACTTATTAAAGCAAGTATACGTATCACTCAAGTAATATAGGGCTCTAATGGAGTCCTAGATATCGATCCCACAAGGAATAATATTAGAATTACGAACTAAGATTTTAGAAAAGGAATACTTTAATTGCAACAAAGAAATTCAATTTGTTTATCTGTCACTAATAGACAATTGAAATAAATATGTAATTTTAATAACTATTAAATAACTAATTATGTTAATGAGATTTTAAATGTGATATTCAATATATAAGAAAGCATCACTGTCCTTGTCAAGAAATTATAGTGAATGGATAAAGTGAATCGGTTCAATTTGTATTGTGTCTAGGAGCATACCTATTCTTTACCCTTTGGTCTAGGCATAAAGAACATTGACTAATCCTCCGCTTGTTTACTGAATCTACGGCTAGGCTGGGAGGATACCGGCTCTGACTTTGGAGCTCACACGTTCCCCTCGCCTGAGGGCTAACATCTACACTTCAGCACCCAAACAATAGGACTAAATTGGGGATTTTAGTCTGTCACTCTAAAATCTCCAATTCTACGCCCGAGAATATTATTTCCTTATTTATTTTCACCCAACTTCCAAGGGCTTTGACCTACCTGAATCTTGAATGTAATCTTCACTTTAGTTGGAAAACTCAACATATTTTAACAAATCAATTGACCAGATTGAAAGTAAATTAAG
>NW_018253781.1:4997-5525 GCF_001263595.1 Phalaenopsis equestris | reverse complement strand
TTTGGTCAAAATCCCCCAAACTTAACTATTATTTGTTCTCAAGTAATTTTAGTACTATATAAAAGTTATGATCTATTGTAGTAAAGTTTTAATTCAGAAATGCTATAAGTTTGATTTAGATAAATATCATAGTGAGATTTTCAGAAAACATTCAAGTAATTAAATTAACTTTGTAGCTACAGATTATCTAGTCGTCAAATTTAAGAGTTCTAGTCTTCTATTTATTTCAAGAATGACTATATGTTGCAATATTAAGTCACTTAGAATATCCAAAGGATAGGAATTTCATGGGAACACTACTAGTACAAGATCTAATCCATAAATGTAGGTTCAGGAATGTATTAAGGTTTTCCTTTTAGGAAGGTCCAGTGAAGTCAATTTTTGTTTAGGCATATCCTCAAGCTTCTCCTCACTTCCATAATAATTTTTTTTCTTCTTTTTCTCTTTTCATTTGGATTGCTTTCAATCCTATATATTTTTCTTTTCTTTTCAGGGATTGTTTTCAATCCTTTCTTTTTTCTTTTTCAA
>NW_018253781.1:0-4720 GCF_001263595.1 Phalaenopsis equestris | reverse complement strand
ATAATATTTAAATAGCTACAAAATATAGTTACCTGAATTAAATTCACTACATAAAATCATATAAATAATTTTTTAAAATAATTAAATAGAGGAAATTTAATAGTTAATCTTTTTCTTCCTTCCCCCAAACTTAAATTTTTCAATATAAAGTGATACAGGTGGAAAGAAAGTTTCTTAATATAAATCATACCTTAGTATTTTAGGCAATTTCATCATTCCGAAATTTTTGCAGTCCTTCTCAAAATTTCTACTTCACTTGGTCTGTAACATTAGGAGCTTTCAACACATATAAATCATTAGAGAAATTTCTGGGTAATGAAATTTTGAAATAAGTACAAAACTAAAATATTAAACAAACACAATATTCCCTAACACAACCACAATACTAAACAAAACAATTACAATTAAAATGCGAAATAAAAATCACATTACATTACAATTCATAAAATATTACTCAACATCTATTATACTACACATGCAAATTTAACTACCACACTACTTTATAACAAAAATTAAAAATCATCCAAGTACAACATAATAATAAAAATGAAAGTCCAAATACACATAAACATCCATTTCTATTATAATAGATCACAGAAATAAAAGTATAAGTACAAGTACATCAATTTTGTCAAATATCAAAATCCCAAACTATGTCTTCATCTCCTTGATCAGCACCCAATCACGTGACGCCCTCGTCACGTATCGGCTCCACCGAGGGTCTCATTGGACCATGGAGAGTCCACACACTTGACAGGCAGTAATCTGCTCTGATACAACTTGTCACCTCCCGAAAGAACCCTTATGGGTGGTGGGTAGCCTGAAACTTAAATACTGCTTTTCGGCCCTACACCTAGCCGATGTGGGACTATTTGTCCGTGACATCGGGCTCACCTCTGTAGTGTCGGGCCTGAGCTTTGTAATAAGCTATCTCAAAATTTGAATGCCTTTGAAGGTACTCACTATCGTAATCATGTTGACGTTCTTAACCTCCAATCCTTTCATTTATTAACTCTATGCTCTTCTGCAGCAAGGTCAACTCGTTCATCAAATTAGTCAGAGTTGGGGAACTAGAAGGTGGAAGGTCATAACTTGTAGAGGGGACATCTCTACAAGTAGAAGGTTCTTGATCCCTACGTCCAGTTCTCCATTTCTCATGGGATTCATAAGTTTTCAAATTTGCTTTACTAATGGGTTTCATAGGGTGAACCCATTCCTCATCTCCTTCAGCTTCCACTCCAGAAAATCGGCAAAGTGCATAAATAAGGCCAGGATGTCCTAGACCTCCACTTGTTTCACTCCTTGTCGTAGTCCATATATTCTTAAAAAAAATTCTCCCCACATTTATATTTTTATTATTCTGAATACAGAAATTTAGAATAGCTCTATCTCTAGTTACCTCACTATGGTGATAAGTCGGTAACAGAGTAGAAGAAATAAAATTGTGTCATGCCTTAGAGGTAGCACAGGTGTTAATGTGGGCGGCATTAAATTCAACAGGAACTCCACGCACTTGAACGATTCTGTCTTAAGAATAGAATATGTTGGCATAGTTTGCACAGAATCCCTTCACAATATTTGAAACAACCTTATTGGTGGTGTAACAGAATTTTTCCCACCTCCTCTTCGCAATAACTCGTTCAATTTCTCCTCCCAGACTTTCAAAAACTCGATCTTGTATACACTTCTTTCCTTCAAATATAGAAGTAAATCTTAGATTGAGCCTTTGCATTAATCACATTAACGAAGCGAGACTTGTCGAACTCAAGTCGTCTCTTTAAGTCGTCTCTTTTAACGTGGAGCCATTTCAATCTAATCACAATCATAGAAAATTCCAAAATATACTTCAAATATTCAACTAATGGCTTCTAAAAGTAATTCTAAGAGTTCAACACTAAGTTCCATGAATTTCTTCCCAATATTTTCTTCACATTCTCAAATTTTTCTCTTCCAAATATTTTCTTCACATTCTCAATTTTTTTCAGATTTCCTCAATGTGAAAGAAATTCATGTGAAAATCAAATATTTTTAGTTTGGAGTGAAGCTCTCACCTAGGGAGTGAAGCTCTTACCGAGAGATGATCAAATCCGGTGTCAAAAAGCCTTGAAATCGCCCCAAATCCAAGATCTCTCAAGCACTAGGTCGAAAATTGTGTTATCTTATATTTTATTGCATATATAAAGTCGTTGTTAGTGGTTGACTGATCAAAATCGTGGTTAAAGGTGTTTTTTTGTGAGCTCACCGTCGGCGGGGTGTTCGGCGCCGTCACTGCACTCTATTGAAATTTGAACATAACTCTTGGAAAAAGTCTGCCGTCGGTGGCGTCGAGGGCGCCGTTGGCGGGCTCTATTGATTTGGTTCAATTTCCAGATTTTTACGATTTTGATCAATTTCAAGGCTCAACGACATCCGTTCAATCTTTATAGACATAATTTTAAGTGATTAAATGATGTACTTATCACAAATAAACTTTCACAACAAAAAACATCACATTTATATATAAATTCCAAGGGGTGCAATATACGTTACATAACACATCTAAGTTTGGTATTTTTTCAACCTCAATACATTAATTTAGTGTCGCAATCCAAGTCACAACACTCAAAACGCTGATAATAAAACATCCTATGCTTAGTCTCAACTATACGGAGATCTAAAAGCATAATTCTAAAACAAAGCAAATGTAAAGTTCAAATCAAATTACATATATAGATAGACAGGTAGCAATATAAATCTACTATTCATCAGATTCAGTACTAGATTCTCCTCTTAGATCACCCATTGATTGCATATGAACGAAGAGGTTGTAGAAGGGTCGGTATGGAAATTCTTCAGTAGAATCATCTTCTATTAATTTCATCCTCCTCATCAGTCGTGTCAAACTATCTTCTAAATGTCCAGAGTGCTCAAAATGTTCTTTCATTCTTCAGTCTAGATGATCGAAGAAATTTGTGATATTATTAATTGCATTCATGATATTTTGTACCCCCTTCTCCAATTTCTTGATTCTGTGCAGGATCAACAGAGTCTTGTCAGGAACTAAGGGTTGAACTGGCAGTGAATTCTGAGACGCTTGATCTACTATAATAGTCATGTTATTTTCATTTTCAAGTAGAATCCTCTTCTATCAATTTCATCCTCCTCATCAGCCGTATCAAACTATCTTCTAAATGTCCAGTGTGCTTAAAATTTTCTTTCATCCTCCAGTCTAGATGATCGAAGAAATTGGAGATGTTATTAATCGCATTCCTGACATTTTGTACCTCCTTATCCAATTTCTTGATTCTGCGCAGGATCACCAGAGTCTTATCAGAAATTAAGGGTTGAACTGGCAGTGAATTATGAGATGTTTGATCTACTATAATAGTCATGTCATTTTCATCTTCAAAAGCTGGGAATCTCTCAGTTGGGTCTAAAGACTTCCAAGGTAGAAGTACCTTTTCCCAATTTTTGTAGGACACTTGGAACTGACTGCAAACTGAGAAAGTTGTTGAAGGGTGTCCAAGCCAATAAGTTGATCCATGAATGATCGGGCCCAGAACCGACTTCACAATTATTGATCCAATATCGATCGAAAGTCTCCTTTGGATGCAGTAATTCAAAATAGCACTTTCCTTAGAAACTTTACTTATCTTCATAGTCGGTAACGCGGCGTCGGGGGCGTCGTCGGTGCCCAAGGCAAAAATTGCACAGTTTCGCTCTGGTCCGAATGCGTTCCAATTTTTTCTTTATGGATCCAATTCTATGATGATTCAAGGGTAAATAAGAGTATTAGAGCTTAATACTACCACAAACTAATGATAATTTCAAATAAAAGCAACTATAATCGCAATAAAAATAAAAATAATTATGGGTTGCCTCCCAAATAGCGCTTGGTTTAACGTCGTCAGCCCGACCTATTCAGGTTTTATTCAGCTTGACTGATCATTAAAACCTCTTTGAAATTTGGTCTTTTACCCTCAAAATACAGTTTTAATCTGTGTCCATTTACTTTAAATCTATTTCCAGTCTTCAGATCTTCAATTTCAACAACTCCGTAAGTATAAACTTGAGTCACAGTAAAGGGTCATAACCAACGAGACTTCAATTTCCCAGGGAATAACTTCAGCCTAGTATTGTAAAGAAAAACTTCTTGTCCTGGTTCAATGTTCTTCTGGTTAATCTTTCAATCATGCCATAACTTTAGTTTCTCCTTATAAATTATGTCGTTATCATAAGATTTATTTCTTAATTCTTCCAATTCATTTAATTGTAACAATCTCTTCTTACCAGCGTCTTTCAAATTGTAATTGAATTCTTTAATCGTCCAATATGCTTTATACTCCAATTATACTGGTAAGTGACAAGTCTTTCCAAAAATCAGTCTGTAAGGAGTCATTCTAATATGAGTTTTATAAGCAGTCCTGTAAGCCCATAATGCGGTATCCAGTCTAGTGGACCAATCTATTCTACTAGGGTTTACAGTCTTTTCAAGTATTTGTTTAATCTCTCTATTAGAAACTTCAGCTAACCCACTGGTTTGAGGATGATAGGCAATAGAGATTCTATGAATAATATTAAATTTTTTTGCCAATCCCTAAATGTATTTATTTCTAAAATGGGGTCCTCCGTCAGTGATAATCATTATAGGCATTCCGTATCTAGTGAAAATATTTTTCATTAAAAACTTTGAAACACATTTAGCATCACAACAAGGTAAAGTTTGTGCTTTAATCCACTT
>NW_018253780.1:0-1300 GCF_001263595.1 Phalaenopsis equestris | reverse complement strand
AAAATTAATCATTATTATTAATTCATACATTTTAATATTAATTTGTTACGTACTTAAATAAAACAAATTATATAATATAAAAGAATTAAACACTTACCTCTCAGTTCTGTTTAGTTATCTCCTACACAAAATTGTTCAACTCCCCGTCGCCCGTCGCCCCTCACCTACTCACCGTAGGCAAGGTCTCGATTTTTCCTCTTTTCTTGCATGCATCTCACACTTCTTCTTATTTTGCATCCACTCAACTAATTAATTTATTAATTAATTAGGGGGAATTATGAGGTTGACCCAACTCTACATGGTGTGATGCCATGACCATGTTGGATGAGGGCTCAATTGGATGGCAATGTGGTCAATTGGTCAAGATTTGACCAAATTTGCGCTAGGCCTAATTGTTTTTTACCAATCATGGTGTCACCAAAATTTTGGGTCAAAAGGGTGTGATAGAGTTTAAAGTGATTTTTTGGGGTTGTTGGGGTTGGGGAGGTCTTTAGTGAACCTAGGGATCAATTTAGGTAGACCCCTTTCCCAAAGTAAATTTTAGGGTCAAAGTGGCCCTTAGGGTTCATAGGAAGGTTCCTAGGGTTTAAGGTTCATTTGGGTGACCTAAGACATGTCTTGCCCATAGGAGTCAATTTGTATCGCCAGGTCAAAACCCTAAACTAATTCAACCAAAGGTTGAGGGCTTGGGCTTGCCCTGGTGAGGCCCAAAAAATAAAAAAGCATAACCCTGATCTGGGGGTTATGTGCATGTGAGTGGGGTGAGTCTTTAAAAAAATAAGGTCAACAAATGGACCCCTAATATGTGTGATACACTAGATAGATGCACCACACATATTGATGTTGATCGAGCTAGTCAGTCGAATCTTGGAGCACTGCGATATGTCAAAAATGTTTTGGGGAAGGGCCAGGTACGAATTGAAGTCATTTTGATATTTGATTGAGAATTTGAAAAATAAAATAAAAAAAAGTACTAGATTTAAAAATAGCAATATCTCAGGAGCTATGTAAGAATGTCCCTTTAAAATAGCAGCAATCAAACCAACATGATATAGTAGAAAACCTACCATTTTTCATTCAAATTAGTAAAAAATGTATATGATATTGAAAAGAAATCTATTTAAATGTAAAATAATTATTTTGTTTTATTATAACATTTAACTTTATTATTTTTCTCAACAAAAAAATTATTTCCTTATAATTTAAATAAAAATTTAATTATTTTGCCAGAAAAAAAATATATCAAGATCTTAGTGCGATTTCTTCTTCTTAATATCTATCACAATCATTTATATTATGA
>NW_018253779.1:0-9058 GCF_001263595.1 Phalaenopsis equestris | reverse complement strand
CAGTGCCTGCCAACGTCTTTGTCGGCCATCTCATCACTCAAGGAACTACGGTTAGATAGCATTCCACTCCTCAAATCATTGCCAGACCTCCCTTCCTCCTTGTGTTCACTGTCTCTAGGTACACTGTGTCTACATGACCTCGATAACCTACACTGCCTGCCATCTTCTTTGTCGGCCATCTCATCCCTCAAGAAACTAGATTTGAATCGCATTCCACTCCTCGAATCATTGCCAGAACTCACTCCCTCTTTGAATTCACTGTCTCTATGTAGGCTTGATAACCTACAGTGCCTGCCATCTTCTTTGTTGGCCATCTCATCCCTTAACCGTCTAGAAGTTAATAGCATTCCACTCCTCAAATCATTGCCAGAACTCCCTCCCTCATTGAATTCACTGTCTCTATGTAGGCTTAATAGCCTAGAGTGCCTGCCATCTTCTTTGTCGGCCATCTCATCCCTCAAACGTCTAAATTTAGACAGCATTCCACTCCTCAAATCATTGCCACACCTCCCTTCCTCCTTGAAATCAATAATAGTAGAAAATTGTCATCCAGAGTTGAAGTGTTATAAAAAAGTTTCAGGCTCTGATTGGCACGAGATCGCACACCTTCCGAATGTCCGTCTTTATTGTTTTTAAGAGTTGTTCGTGTTTGTAATTAAATTATAAAATGATTGTTTTGCCGTTAATTTTGAATTTTTTCAATTGTAGTTGAGATATGATTTGTGATTTTGGATTAGATATAGGAGTCTTATATTTCATTAACGTTAAAATATTGATGATTTCCTCTTCTGAAATTTGAATATATTAACATATTTGTTTGGATGTATGAATTTACTCCATAAAGATGATTACAATGACATTAAAATCTAGAGGCATTTATCTACAAGGCACCCCAAAATGTGGTTCTTACCTACAACTCATATTGGCATTATTTTTAAGTACATAGCACCTTATGCATGAAAATGTGTATTTCACCATTTTAAAGTTAAAATGGTGAATTTTATGATGTGATATGAATAATTTGGGTGGTATAAATGTAAAAAAAAAAGTAAAGTTTTGGTATTATATATGTAAATGCATACGAATTGCGTGGTATGTATGCAAATACACCTATTGAAAAAGGTGAAAACTTATGGAGAAGGTGGTTTGGTTTGCCCTCTATGATCAGGTTTTTGTGTTTTAAGGATTGACAGTTAAAGATAATATTTTGATGGTTAATATCTTTTTGGACTTTGTATGTTACGACAAAAAGGGACAGAAGTGGGGTTGTGTGTTTATTGAAGGATTGAAAAAAGGTGTTGGAATACATCATGAATCTATAGTGTACATGTTGTGATAGAATGTTAGAAGACGTGGGAGGACCCCCTAGGGAGAGGTTATATTAGAATGATAGAAGTTGAGAAAATTTTAATGAGTTTTGTTGTGTGATAGAATATTATGACAGTAGAGAGATGTTAATCTGTTAATTTTATGCAAAGATCTAGCAAACATGTATGCGAGGAATTTCAAAAGAGACATTAACAAATTTACTTGAAAATTTAAAAAAAAGAGGCTAAATTCAATTGAAATAATCCATTATATGCATGGTGTTCCAGAAGTCTCCCCTTCCTTGTAGTTGGAAAAAATATGATAAAAAAGTGGAAAAACTTATTTGGTCTCTCGTGTCCATAAAGATTATGAAAAAATAGTAAAATGTGACAATGAGGGCTACGCCAAAATCTTAAAACATTCCATTGGAAGATCCATTTTATTTCCTTTAATTGTAAAATATTCATTCAACAATTAATTGTCTCCATCAAATTATTTGGTATTGTTGAATTCAAGAGTGTCCAATGAATCACTCCCAAGGAATAGAATGTAGAACAAAAGAAAAAGAGAGAAGACTGCTCTAATAAAAGTAGAATGAGTTGTTGACCTCATTTTTTGGTGAGGTCTGTTTCCCTTTCTAGAGCTTTTGGTCTAGCCATGGGACCTTCATATTGACTCTCCTTGAGGAGTTGTGTTGGGACTCATACCAATTAGAAATTTAAACCACCTCTTGACTCATTGTAATGTCATATGTATGGTTTCAAATCCTTGACACTTAGTTGAGTCGATTGAGATCAACATGTTAAAACTCAAGTAGAAGATTAAAGAATCCCTAAGGAAACTCTTTGAACTTAGGGGTTCACTCACTTCACAATTCACACCATTCACACACATTCACACTTACATACATTTCACCATTAAATTAAAATTAAAATCAAATTTTTAAAAATTCATGCAAACCAAAATCCAAGGCCCTAAATTAATTTCAAAATTTACCATGATGAACTCAAAAGCCCAAAACTCCCCAAATTTAAGTCAAATTCAAATTTAAATTAAGTAAAAGACTTTATGACATAAATTTGAGCCCACTCATCACATTGAAAATTAATCAAACTTAGGGTAAAAGTCTCATGATCAAAATGACCTAAAATTAGGCTCATGACAAATGACATAAAAACCCAAAAATCACCAAATCTACTTTTATACAAGTCATGCAAAACACATGCAAGCCACCAAATGGGGGCTCATTACAATAAATTTTTCGCTTTATGCCCTTGTCCTTTGGTTTATATCCTGAAAGCTGGTGGATCCCGAGCACATTACTATTCATGTTCTGTGCTTGTGTTTGTTATACGATAGCATGCTCAGATGGTATAATTTTGTGCTTCTCTGGCAGCAAGGCCTTGTCAAAGGCTTAGTACTTCTACATGTGTGTGTGAGTTAAATAAAAGGTGGGCATTTATATACACACCACACAATTGTTTTTTATTTACATATATAACACCTAAAGCTCCATATTTACGTACATAACAATCTTATCTTTGACATTACATCAATAATAACACTATCACTAATCTTTTAAAAGTGAAATACACATTTTCATGCATATATTTTTAACCATCAAGGTGTTATAAATGTACATATCAAACTTTAGGTGTTAGAAAATGCATAAGAATTGTGCAGTATGTATGTAAATTTGCCTAAAAAGAAAAAAATGATAGCTTCAATAATATGTTGCATTTTAACTTTATTCTCTTAATTTTTTGACTGTAGCTTAAAAATTTTTATTTTCATTCAAGAAATTTCATCCTCTGCGGGGATTTGCTCCAGCAGCTACATTCAACTTGTTCAAAACCATGGTGGGTTGGGGGAGACCAAGGGAATGTATATCATCTTTCAGTTTTGAGTTTTATCTTAATTATGTGCACCTTTTTGACACATTTAAGTTGGTGATTGAGGATTTGCAAATGGGCCCCTTAGAATAAGTATATCCAAGGTGAAGAATGCAAATATATTAATACATTTCATGTGCATGTATATGCAGGGTTGGTGTTGTCCTCCTGGAAGAAGATCATCCATCAAACTTAGTTGTATTTTGTAAATTCTATGGACAAAGGCCTCTGAAGATTTTGAAGAAGTTGCTAAGTGTCTTAAACTCTAACATCTCACAATTTATTGCAGGATACAATCTGCCTCATTTTAGTTGCAATTGCATCACTTATTTCCTGTAAAGTGGTTGAAGAAACATGCCAAAGAGGGAATTTTCGATGCACTTTGATTAATGTGCGACAGCGAGCACCGACTTTGTCACATTAGATGAGACTACTTTCAAGGACATCCCTCAGGTATATTTCTATGTTGTATAAATTTATTTGCATGTGAAACTGCTGTAAACTCACATCGCCGAACACCTGAAATAATTCCAAAGAACTCCTGCAGCTGAACTTCTCTATACTACTAAGAACACCAAGAACCTTCTACCTGCCTACTTTGGTTTGGACAGCTCTAGAAGCACTCTTGGTGGCTGCAATAAGAAGGTGAGCTGCTTGTACCGAACTCTAGCTACAGTGTTGAATATTAGAACTGTCGAATACCTCTGTTTATGATGTAGCCGCAAGTTCCCTTTCTGAATACCTTGCTGATTTCTGCCTCAGCTGGGTGGGTCGTAGCCAGCAAGAATCCCTTTGTTCTTGCTATGGTTCCAAGAACCAAAGATTTCGTAGCCCAGAAAAAACACCTTGCTGCTGTAGCTAGAACTTGTACCGAACTCTTGTAATAGTGCCGAAGGATTAGAATTGCCGGAGTGTCGAATTCCCTCTGTCTGTAGCCGAATTCCTTCTACCTGAATAACCTAAGGAATGAAAGATCTGTTTCCAGTGTAACGGCTTTTGTATCCAACATGTGAAAACGCAGCAAGCAGAACAAGGGAAAAATAGAAATGTTGAAAATGAAATGCAAGAACACAACCAATTACGTGGTTCGGTCCATAGACCTACATCCACGGGAGGGAATCGCCAACAAATTCACTAAGGCAAAGAAGAATTACAGGCTTTTTACATCAATGAATGAACACTCCTCTAGATATCTCCCTCTTGAAACTATCTCAATACAGGATCTAACACTCCCTCAATTCTTGTAGCCTCTCTTTTTCTTCTTCTTCTTGGACTGATTTCCTTCCACTTCTTGGTCTTCTTGGTCTGATTTCTATTTTCCTCCTTGTAGTAGCCTTCCTCGCCTCTACAAGCCTCCCTCATCTCTTTATAAATAGATGAGGCCTCCCAAGTAGACCATAAAAGCTTCCATAGTTCTTTTAATATCTTCTATGGAATTACAAATCTACTCTTTGCCTTAGTTAGCTAATTGTGAGTCAATTATAACAATTCTCCACCTTGACTCTTAATTACGAAGCTCCGCAAGAAAGATTCCCTCCACCTTGCCCCGAGGGGCCCTTAGCCCTTGGTTGAGTTTACTAAGTCCAGACAGTTCCTGAACTTAGTAATCACATTTCACGACGGTATGAGAACCTTTAGTTACTCTGATATGGTCATTTTCCTCCTTAAAAGAGTATCCGTTTTTCTCCAACATACCTAAAGAAATCAGATTTCTTTTGAGCTTTGGTACGTACCTGACATTTTGCAGTATTTTTTCAGCTCCATCATACATCTTTATTTTGATTGTTCCATTGCCGACCACCCTGCAAACCTTGTTATCTCCAAATAGTACGAACCCATCATTTACCAGTTGCAGTATCTCAAACCAATCATTATGAGGACACATGTGGAAAGATCAACCCGAGTCGAGGATCCACTCCTTGCTGGATTCTTATTCGGTGATCACCAAAGCTTCAGCTGAAGCATAGCCGTCCGAGGCTATGCTTGCTTCTCTAGGATCTTTAGAATTTTTTGATATTTATTCTTCCTGTCATGACAGTTCCTCTTGAAGTGACCATCCTTGTGACAATGATAACACTTAAAAGATCCC
Organism: Phalaenopsis equestris; assembly: GCF_001263595.1. Taxonomy (NCBI): domain Eukaryota; kingdom Viridiplantae; phylum Streptophyta; class Magnoliopsida; order Asparagales; family Orchidaceae; genus Phalaenopsis; species Phalaenopsis equestris. Next base: position 3,769 of record NW_018253779.1, on the reverse strand, counting down.
TTTGATGATTGATTTCCACCCTCCTTTCTTGATCTTGATCTGTTCTGCCCGTTTCTTGAATCTTTCTTGTCTGATATTCTCTAACGATAAGACTGTCTCCGCTGATTTCTTTGTCCATCTCATGTTTTCTTTGGAGTTCTTTGGCTCTAGTCAACGCTTGAACCTCTTATAATAAAATTTTTTGCACCCTTCCATAAAACATCACATCTTTGAAATGCTCGTAGCTCTTAGGGATGGAGTTTAATAACAACAATGCATTGTCCTCGTCATCCATCTTAATATCAATGTTTTCAAGATCATCAATAATAGATTTGCTCTGAGACGGATTTATCTTCATGCATCTTGAAAGAGTACAGACGTTGCTTCAAGAAGAGTCTGTTAGCCAAAGATTTTATCATATAGAGTATTTCGAGTTTGGCCCAAAGTGCTTGAGCCGTCGTCTCCCTCGAAACTTCTCTCAAAACTTTATCACATAAGCTTAAGATTATCAAGTTGTGAGCCCTGTCCAAAATCCCGTTCTTTTCTTTCTTGGTCATGTCGACCGGCAATGCCGCGGGCCCTTGCAAAGCTTCCATGACACCTTGCTGCACTAACAGAGCTCTCATCTTCACTCTCCACAGGCCGAAGTCGTTCTTCTAGGTGAATTTCTTGATGTCAAATTTGGCGGAGCACATTGTCATGGCTAGGTTTCCCACAGACGACGCCAATTGTTGTAAAATCGCCTCGCCGAACACCTGAAATAATTCCAAAGAACTCCTGCAGCTGAACTTCTCTATACTACTAAGAACACCAAGAACCTTCTACCCGACTTCTTTGGTTTGGACAACTCTAGAAGCACTCTTGGTGGCTGCAGTAAGAAGGTGAACTGCCTGTACCGAACTCTAGCTACAGTGTTGAATATTAGGACTGTCGAATACTTCTCTTTCTGCTGTAGCTGCAAGTCCCCTTTCTGAATACCTTGTTGATTTCTGCCTCAGCTGGGTTGGTCGCAACCAGCAAGAATCCTTTGATCTTGATATGGTTCCAAGAACCAAAGATTTCATAGCCCAGAAAAAACACTTTGCTGTTGTAGCCAGAACCTGCACCGAACTCTTGTAACAGTGCTGAAGGAGTGTCGAATTCCCTCTGTTTGTAGTCGAATTTCTTATGCCTGAATAACCGAAGGAATGAAAGATTTGTTTCCAGTGTAACGGCTTCTGTATCCAATATGTGAAAACGCAACAAGCAGAACAAGGGAAAAACAGAAAGGAAAAAAACGCAGAAAATGAAATGCAAGAACACAAACACAAGAACACAACCAATTACGTCCATAGACCTACATCCACGGGAGGAAATCGTCTATAAATTCACTAAGGCAAAGAAGAATTACAGGCTTTTTACATCAAGGAATGAATACTCCTCTAGATCTTTCCCTCTCGAAACTATCTTAATACAAGATCTAACACTCCTCCCTCAATTCTTGAAGCCTCTCCCCTTCTTCTTCTTCTTGGACTGATTTCCTTCCCGTTATTGGTCTTTTTGGTCTGATTTCTATCTTCTTCCTTGTAGTGGCCTCCCTCGTCTCTACAAGCCTCCCTCATCTATATATATGAGGCCTCCCAAGTAGACCATAGAAGCTTCCATACTTCTTTTAATATCTTCTATGGAATTACAAATCTGCTCCTTGCCTTAGTTAGCTAATTGTGAGTCAATTATAACAGAAAGTTATATGTCAGGCTTTTTTACAAGAAAACTTTTATTTCTTGAATAGTTGGATATATAACAATTTCGATAATAAAAATATTTAAGATAAGACCAAAATATAGCGATGCTGAAGCTAGAGTTTTATTTCTGTTTATATTCTTGGTTATGTGTTTTAGTTTGTGGTTGTGTCTCTATGTTTTATGATGACATGTAATTTGGAGAGTCTAGCCTTTATAAATAGCAACTGTTTTGTGTGAGCTGGGGATGGAGAATTTTTTAGTGTTTTTAATAATATTCCTTTTATTCTATCAGGTTAAGAAGTTTATTCAATATTTTGGAGTGGCGTCCAAGTGGTGATCAAACATCATTTTTCAATTGATGCATTTTTATCTTCCTTGCATTATGAATCTCCCTTTTTTTCTGCAAATACATAGAAAAAAAATGTTTAAGAGTAGATAAATGAAGGATTGGATCCTCAGTATGTGCACTGATTTGAACTGATTCTGTATTGTTTCTGAAAGCAATCAGCCATTGCTGAATTTGCTTCATCGTTTTATTTAATATATGTTTCAGAATATGATTATCTCTTTCAACGTCAAGGCTTTTGTTGTGAACTGGGTGAGAAATATATTACCGGAAATTGAAATTAGTTTTGTTATAATTCTCTCTTGATTGGCTGCCATTTTTGGAGGTTTTGGCAGAGTTGATTGCTGCACTACGCTGCACCTTGTTTTTCTCTCAATTATATAGTCATTTATAAATAAATACTTTACTGCTTTAATTTGACATTTTTAGCTCAAAATTGGAATAAAGTAATGTTAATTGTAAAATAAACTTTTAGATTTGATAAAACTATTTATTATATACTCAAACTTTATATTTCTAATCATCAAGTAGTTATTTTCCCAATAATATTTTATGTTAGGATTTATTTGATTTCAACAATAATTTAAATCCAATATCATAATTATCTCACATGTATATATTGCTAATTGGGGCATTTATATACATACCAAACAATTTTTATGTATTTACATAAATACTTTCCCATTTATATTTATAACATTAAAAATTTTTAACATCGCTTAAAAAATACAACCATCATTAACCTTTTGAAACTGATCCACATTTCCATGCATGCATAGTTTTATCACAAAAATGTGTTATAAGTACATATATCAAACTTTAAGCGGTGTTAGATATGTAAATACTTAAAGAATTGTGTGTATGTAAATCTCAATATTAAACTATTCCAAACTAACATTAGTTTCCCCATCATAGGAGTAAATCATGGATTTTGTTGTCCTCTGCTTAGGAAGATTTAGCGGCCTCTCAAAATTCCCAACTTTCCTATGAATAAAGGCTCTGAGGCCTTCAATGGTAAGGTGATTCATTCCATGGACTTTGCCAACATGGGAAGCATTGTTGCTGTCAAGTTTGTTAATGGAAAACATGTCGTTATCATTGGTTTCCTCAATTCGGCTCTTGATGCCACTGCAGAATGCGCTAATATTAACGGTATGGTCATTGTTATTATCACCATTAAATTCATAAAGCTACTTAGTCCACATGTAATAATTCCTTATATCCTTTATTCTCATTTTTCTTAAATTTGTACTTGTAGGTGTGGAGCTTCCTAGTACGATGATTGTTCGAACAAAACGATGAAGGAATTAGATTTCTCAGCTTGGAGTGTCCCTTTCAGTTACTTTTATTTCAATCGCTTCTAGGAACTACTCTTTTACAAGCCCGAAGAAGGGATTATAATAATCCTTTTGGCAACTATGTTTTCTCCTTTAGTAAATACTGGACACCAACTTCATTTTTTTGCTCTTCAATATAGAGATGGTTTATATCTAAGTTTGTTGAGAGCTACGTCAGAAAAACCACTCCCATAGAGAAGTATGTAATGGCTCCAGACCATAGCTTCTTTGAAGAATGTTAGCAAGTTGTTTTGCAGTAGTAAATATTTTTTATTTCTTTTGATTGTATTTATTTACACTTCTTCTTATGAGAAAATATTGTTGTTTGGATGATATAGGCACTGTGGCTGATACCAAAATCTGTCATCCTACGGAGTTTGATT
>NW_018253778.1:0-1517 GCF_001263595.1 Phalaenopsis equestris | reverse complement strand
TGGATTTGAGGCTTCACCAAGGTCAATTGATTGTTGATTTTTATGTATATGAATTTGATAAATATTTTTCAACATTAATTGGAGCCAATTGACTAGGCAATGGGTTCAATTTGGTGAGATTAAGTCATGTGGTCAAAATTGGGGATTTGATTGGGGTTTTGACCCAAAGGGGTTTTGACCCAAATCAAAATTGGGCTCAAATCATGGACCAATTGAGCTTGGATTTGGTTTAGTTTGATCATATCAAAAGTGAATTTGAGTTTAAGATTTGAATTGGGGACAATCGAGATCAAATTGGTGGACATTTGAGTTGGATTTGGGGATATTTGGGTCTTTAAAGGGCAATTTGGGGGTTTTGGTTAAAGATGGTCAAATTGGGTTATGTGGTAGTTGAGAGAAATGAAATTGGGATTATTTGAGATTTATTTTGATTTTTTGATAATTTTTAGAATTTTTGGGATTTTGAGCCCAAGAGGGGTATTTTGTTAATTTGGGGGTGGAGGGGTATTTTGTAGAGGGGTATTTTGTTAATTTGGGGGTGTTTTAGGGGCAAAAGGCCAAGATGGGTGTTTTGGTAGAGTTGAGGTACCAATCATCACCAATAAGCCATGGATCAATGAAAATCCCATAATGAAACCCCATTTTGGGTCCTCTACATAGTGGTCATAGCTAAACCATAACCCTCGGGCTAGTAGGATTAAGGGAGCATCTACATGAGTGTCCCAAAAGATCAAGGGATCTAGGCTATAATTTTTGAGTTCATGGTTGTGAGTGATTGTGAGTGTAGATGAGTGTAGATGAGTGTAGTGAGGGCCTTAGCTCCAGACATCCACCCAAGGTCAACCCTAAGGTCCAACAATCCTAAGGGTGACTCATCCTGAGTTTCCCCCACAGTGACCCCACCTACTAAGTGTTTAGAGGATGAGACAAACATGTGGCACTTCAAATTGAGTGGAGAAGGTTTGGAATTTCTAGTGGTGAGGGTTCCATGTCTAGTTTTCTAGGAATAGTCAACAGGAAAATTCCTATGGCTAGACCCTAGGCTACTAAAGAGGAAAAACTAAACCTCAACATAAATTGAGGTCAACAAATGGGCCCCCAATAGGTGTGGTGTGCAGGGAAAGCACACCGCGCGTATTGGCGTTGACCGACGAGATCAACAAAAACCAATACAAACTCCTAAGTCAACAGACCCGGAAGTATGTGTTGAGTCGTGTGTGTGATTTGTTTCTGCCGGGGAATTAGCAGGTGTGTTTTAATCAAGTCGAGAAGTAGGGACTCTCGTTGGGGATTGGAGAGTGGACTTAGAGTTATGAAATTTCAAAAATTTTCAAAGGATGGGAGTCAACATGTAAGTGTTGACCCCAAGGTGGGACTTGAAATTCAAATATCAACTCGAAAAGAGAGAGAGTGAGAGAGAGAGAGAGAGTCAGAGTGTAAGTACCGACCTCAAATATAATGAATCAGAAATGTAGGACTCACTCAGAAATGAGAATCGAAATGTAGGTCAATTCTCA
>NW_018253777.1:28734-31180 GCF_001263595.1 Phalaenopsis equestris | reverse complement strand
GCACACCAAAAATGTTTAAATTATATTTTGTCGCACTTTAGACAGAGAATGCTGATATCGCTATTTATATTTTAAAAAGGAGAAATTTTCAAGAGTAAATCTCACCGGCCTTCCTATAATTTTGCAATCGCACGGCTCTCATGAAAGTAATTATTTTGTAAGATTTGTTGTGAAAAATGACGGTAATAAAGTGAAAAATCGGATTGGGAAAATTTATAAACAGAAAATATAGCGGAAACACATAAATTTACGTGGTTCGGCAAATTGCCTACGTCTATTGAAGTGAAGAAGATTTTATTTCTTCAAGTAATTACAGCGTCGTCAATCACCTCGTTTACAAGCAAGAACAATCTCTCTCTCTCTCTCCTCTCTCCTCTCTCCTCTCGAGAACAATAGCCTAAGAAAAAGCCTTGGAAACCAAATCCCGAGAGAGATTATAAGGGGAGTTATAATATACTTATTTATTAATTTCATCATGCTATTAGACCCATTGAGAAATTAATTAAATAATTAATGAAGCCCATTAATTTTTTTTTCTCTTCTACAGCAAATCATAGATGACGGGATTCGTGCAAGGAAAGTTGTAGAAAATCTAGAGAAGAAATTAAGAGCAATTAATTTTGCAATTAAAATTGATTGTCAAATCTAATTTGCTGTCAAACGTGAGAAACTGTCAATTTGAACAGTGAACTGGTTTTCACATTCGTAACAAGACTAAATAAAATTTAAAACATAATTTTTAATTTGTGAATCTATCAATATTATTTGGATTTATTAAAATTAAAAAATTAGGGTTTGCATAGCTTAATTAGCTCAATTAATCTAATGCGACTGCTCTGGTGATGGCTAATTTTTTCAAATTAAGAGTAGGGAACTACCTTTTGTTGAATACTGAAGTATCTGTGAAATCCTACTAAAGTAAAGAGTTACTCAAAGAGGTGTTATGATCCAATTTAGTAAAATCCTTAATTTCTTCTATGATTAAAAAAAAAAAAGAAAAAAATGTAAATTTTACATAGATATTCCTCTATTTTTAGTATCTTCTTATATATTACAAAATAACTATCAAATACATATATATCTTAAAAGGTCTTTGATTTGTTCCATTATATTCTTATATCATTTGACATTATAATCAATATTATCATCGACATCAAAGTCCTTTAGTAGTTGTTAACCATAATGTTCATTGGGTCACATCTTTAGATGCACACTTAACTTTTGAAATGGTTACATTGTGAATTCATCTTTAGAGCAAGTCCACCTTTTCAAACAAGTAATTCTCTTGGGTTGTGAGGTTAAAAATACATGTATATACTTCTAAATTTGGATTGGGTTTTATCAATAAAATATCAATGTATGTACTTCATCACATAGAAAAAAATAGCTAATTTTTTTTTAAATCATCATCATATATAATGATAAATCTTTTTATAAATACATGTATATACTTCTTGACCACAAAGTAATGTGATATATACAAATTAATAATAGAATTTTATGAATATATTTAGAGATAATTACATATAAGGCATAAGAAATATTGCTAAACAAATCAAGTACCGAGGTGATTTTTTAGAACTATAAAATTGATGCATTTACATGTGCAACGTTCAAACCATTGTGGTATTGATAAAAATGAAAAATATATGTTGGGGTTTTAGAATTTCAAAAATGGATGAAAGAGGGTGATTGATTGTTAAATAGCAATGTTCTGAGTGCCCTGAATGTAATATATCAAAGAAAGAAAAAGCCTTGAGTAACTATTTAAAAATTATGAACTAAATAACTTCAATCAAATCTTGAACGGGAGTTAATGTCATAATGTTTACCTTTAGGGATAGTTATATCAGATCACTTGAGACATTGAAAGTTATAAAATAACCACCAAAGTGATTTCTTTAAACTACTGAACTAATAAATTTTATGTTTGCCACGATCGAACTGTTGGAAATTTTATAAAATAAAAAATATGATTTCAAGTTTTATCATGAATTTTAATATTTGAGCGATAATTTGAAGAAATGCTGAAAGGGGGTGGTTGATTTGTAACGACCGTGTTTTGGGTGATCTGTATGATTAAAACTTATTTGTGCCAAATTAACTCAATATCAATCATTTCCACAAAATTTGGATATCGTGTACTAAAAGTAACATTGGCCATTGAATTAAATTACTAAGCCTACATCGCTTATTTGTTAGGCGCAACTACTTGGGGCCTTCGAAATTCATATCAAGTGTGTGTATATATATATATATATATATATATGCGCCGCGTACTTAGATCACTTGGTCGGGCATTTGTTTGTCAGTTGGAAGTCCCCTCTGGTTGGGGTTTGATTCCCCTAGAGTGTAGGGTGTGATACTCGAATTTTTAGGCACATGAAGGATGGTCGGGACTCGTATAATAGCCTACGACCATTCTTATATATATGTATATATATAT
>NW_018253777.1:16487-28403 GCF_001263595.1 Phalaenopsis equestris | reverse complement strand
ATATATATATATATATAAAGGCAATAAGAAAATACTTTTAAAAAGTTGGATCATAAAAGTTAGTTCGTTTTCAAAATGTTCATTCGTTGGAAAAGAAAATTGATGTAAAAGCAACGAGGTCGGCATTTATAGACAAGTTGGTTGACAATTTTGGCTCTATGTAAGAAAATTTTGGGTCGAAGAATTGACATAAATATAGATTTATATAATTTGCATTTCGATCCTTAATACTTCGGTAAGAAAAATTTTAATAGTAATAGCAACATTCTTTATCTAACTTTCTTTCCTAGGATTAGAATCATTATGGCCAGTGGTTCGATTACTTGTCGAAATTTTTTTTATTTTAAAGATGTTGAAGAAACATAATTCATTTTATTTCATGATTTTATACTTATTACTTGAATTTAATATAATTTTGAAATTTAGATAATTAGATTTGCAAGATATTGAGAACAAATACAATATTTACTCATTTATATTAGCTTATATATATATATATATATCTTAAATTTTTTTTTTAGTCAAATAAGTTGGCGGTGAAAATAAAATTCATTTCAATTTCTCATGTCATTTACTTCATTCCAATTCGTTCATACCAAAGAAAACGCAATTGTTCCATCTTTGTTTTGGATTATCTCAACTAAAATTTTAAAAACGATGGTTCTCCTACAACCACGGCTTGGACTCTTCCAAATATGTGGCGGTGTTTTTAGCATGGATTTTATAAATGGTTCATGTGTTTAATATCATCTTCATGTTGTTTTTAATTTAGAGAAGGATTGAAAGCTACGCTTTGATGAAAGATACAGGAAGGAAGAAATAAAATTAGGAGCATGTTTAGGTTTGAAAAAAAAAAAAACATAATTTACATTCATACCAGGCACAGTTCTTTGCATATCTAAGACCCAATGTTTGGCTTTTAAATTTGTTGCGTCCCTGAAAATTCGCAGTCGTAGAGTAATAAATGAACGTATCGACATAGTAAGAAATCAAACAAATACATAGAAGAAAAGATAACATGTGAAGACATCAGAATTTTTTACGTGAAAAAAATAAGAAAGAGGTAAAAATAAAATGGTCTAGTCCAGTCAGCATGATCAACTATATGTTTGCGAGCACAAATATGAATCCCTAACCCAAATGTTGCAGTTTTTTCAAGTGTAATTTCCGTATACAACAGGGTTCAATATGCAAAGGTTAGGAGCAATTGTTATCAAGTTTATCACTAAAACATTGGCACACTGTATCAGGGTACATCGTAACACGATGTTACTTTGTAAGGGGAATTGTTACTCTGCTACGTAGGTCGTCACTCAACATTGTGCTTCGTTACCTTGCAATGTAGTTTGCTACTTTGTAAGGTGCTTTGTGACAACATACGTCATTACTTCATAAGGTTCACCGATGGCAACGAATAGGCGGCGACCATCCGTGGTTGATAGCGACCGAAGAAAAGTGGTTGATTGTGGCCGACAACTACAAAAGCATGAATTGTTTTTCAGGTCTCAGTCCATAACATCTTAGAAGTTTGGCTTCTCCACCTCCTGGTCTAGGTCTAGGTCCCCCATAAATGAGAGAGTTGGGCTTGAATTATAGATTTTGGGAGAGGTATCCTCCGCAAATTATCCATGAATCTGGAACACTCCATCGGACAACTCATAATGACTCTTTAGATCGGATCACAATTTATGTTGATTTAAGTACCTTAATGAAGTTGGAATTGAGTGAAGTTGGGCTCGTTGGATTTTCATTGAGGCGCTAAATTTGACTATAAGCTCGTTAGATGTGAAATCTATTTAACCATCCAATTAACCACCAAAAGCCTCAAAATTTTGTTTAAAGCTTGATATTGACTTGATTTGACTAAGATTGAATCAATTTTTGGTGGCATTTGGTTATCTTTGTCAAGTTAGTCAATTTGAATGTATGCTTGCAAAAATAAGAGTTTTAGATGATTTCTAATTTTAATTGAAACGTTTTTACCCCAAAATATGTCTCTAGATTCATGTTAAATGATAAAATTAGTTGATGGTGCACCAATTCCCCCTCATTTTTATGAAATTCAACTTAAAAAATTTAATATCCTCAGCATCGAATATAGTGTCAGTAGCAGGCAAGCAAGATCGACAGTAACTTTAGTGCGACAGCTGACAACGACAGTGTGACTATTAGGTAAAACCGCAACCTGACAAATCGAGTCGATGGATCAGGTGGCTTTGGGCTTATGGAGGATCGGGTTGGAGAGTGCGGGTCGGGCAACAACAGCTTAGCAGGCTGACATCTGAGAGGTTCAGGGTAGTGATCACGGCCACAGATTATGCAGCGCTCCATGTCGCTCAGAGGCATGTACGAACGACACGATTATCTTTCTACAAATCAATGAGATGTTGTTGTGTGGCCATCTAATTTTGTGTAATTGGATGGCTTGCATGGGCTACCACTGAAAAAAGTGGATTTGTGTAAGTTTTGGTCATTTCTTATGGAGGGACGAAAGTACACTTCTTCCCAAAAGCATCTGGAGTTCTATGGTCTATTATTGTGCCCTCTCAGCAGTAGATTGGCACAATCTCAAAGGTTCCTTTAGCTAGTAATTATTCTTCTTTTGCAACAGATTTGCACAACCTCTGGATTTCCTTTTTGTGTTCTTGACATACTTTCGAGAAGAAATTTTTCTTGCTTCAAAAAACTATTTTCTGAAGTATAATATTGCTTTGAAAATCATAAGAAGTAGCAAAATACTGAAGATACAATATCGACCCTTATAGAGAAAATTTCACTTCTCAAATGACATGTGCAATTACTAGCTCCAACTAATTGTGCCTACTCTCCTCCTCCATGATATATTTTAAATTAGAAGGCAACGTGGTAGGCAGGCCTGTGATTTCCACAGGTGATCAATGTGATCGAAATTCTAAAAACTAGTGGAGTTGGCAATTCACATCTCGGGGATTTTTTAGAAAATACGAGTCTAAGTTGACATGGAGATCTTAGCAGGGTTAGGTAGGTTCCGCACTAAAAAGTTGGGAGTTGTGAAGTTGTCGGCTGCTAGGATGGATATCCCAACACCCGTTTTAATTTAATTTATTATATATATAATTTGGAAAAAAAAGTATTTTGAATTTTGAAAATACAAGACCAGATCAATCTCATATTCCAGTAGTTTAAATAAACAAGTCAAATACCACAAGCAATGTATCTATCTCGAAGAATAAACACACTACTTATTGCTAAGGCTCAATTAAATAAACTAAAATTTGTATAACATCCATTTAAGTCTGCGAAACCATTTTTATTATAAGTTGACAAGTTCTCCTATTTAATATGAAAAATTAAATAGGGTTTATATTAAACTGGGTTCAGAAAAGCTTTCTATAAGGGCAAGCCCCTATAGTTAATTACATCATCGATAACCGAGATAAGAAAACTCTTGATAAAAATTAGGGTATATTATCTTTAAAAGGGTCAAAGGATTAGGACTTTTCAAAGAGATCGTACAAAGATGTGTGAAAGGAGAATAACTCAAATTTGGAATACATATTATAGGATTCAAAGAAGGAGAGACTAGGGGATGTCATAGATCCGAAGAAGAGTCTCGGTGACTTCTCAAGCTATCTTACTGTTTGACTTCAGTTTTGGAGAGTAGAACTGTTGAATATTTCATCCTACCAATTTTATTAATGAGGGCTTATATTCATGTGAAATGATCACACAAATAGCCTGTAAGATTTGAGGATTTAAGTCGAAACAAACAACAACCTCGAAATCCTAATACGAGTTAGGGCTTATATTACTTATATTATATAGCAGAGCCATACAAAGGCCTAAAGATAAGTTGAGAACTTATTTTTCATGAGCAAACAACCTCGAAATCCTATGAATTGTTGTTTAATTCTAAGGACTGATTTAGCTGGTGTAGGCATGTTTTGCTGTTGAAGATGGTCGTGTTGCCTACAATGCTAGCTCCAAGCTCCTCATCGTAGCAAGTTTAAATTTTCTAATGTTTCAAGTTATGGTGTCAAATCAAGTGTTCCTTAAGCTTATAGTTATATAGATATTATGGGGGATGTTAAAGTTGATTAGAACGACACCGGTTAGGATCCCACAGTTCCCTTGTTCCGGCACCACTATTTTCTTTCAGATTCACTTAGTCTAAATGAATTTATTAAACCCAACTTAATGAGTTCCATAAATTCATATAGACCGTCATTTAGACCGTAGAAAATCTTGTTAGCAACCATAGGTTACCTCCTTCGAGGGATTTCCGAACTTCCGATATAGACGTTTTAATTTAGCCGCAATTTTTTTTGTTTTGTTTTGTTTGTGATTAAATTTTGAGTTGTCTTACATTTTGAATGTTGTGGCGGTGAATTTTATCTTGTTTTATTTTTGTTTTGGTGGCTATCCAAAGGTTTTGGTTTTGACATGCTGGGTGACATCATTGTTTAACATTCAAGTTCACGAGCAGGAAACAATAGATATATATGATTTTGCAGTAATCGAAACATGCTTGTAGTGAAAATAGAGAGTACAGTTTGAGGTGTGTCTACCAGACCCCATATCATACCCTGGTGGGTCCAAATTCTGAAGATGATTCCATTAAGAAAATCATAATAAGTCCATATGTCCTTTAAGATTTCCAAAGGATCATGAAAAAGTCATAGGTAACACCCTAGATATTTCATAATCCCTTGAATCATCTCAAGTTCATTTTTGCCTTATTATATTTGATATATAGTTCACCCAATTCGCGTTCACCCAGTTCACACCCTTATGTTCAATGAACTTTGATGTTTTGATTATCCCTTTGATTGGGGTAATTATGACTTGATGTCTCACTTATGAGTTATATAAGAAAAGGTCCTTAAGGGTAACTCAACTTAATTAAGGAATTTAATCAATTTGATCCTTAAGAATGGGCTTGTAGTGTTTTAAAAAAAATATAAATTAATTTTTGTGTTATTTTCTAAACCTCTTAAAAAAAAATTTATTAAGCCTAGTTCACTACCAAGCTCTTAAAACCTAATGGGTAGATTTGTAATTTTAGAAAAAGAATTAAATGTTTATACCTTTAATTCTTATCATGAAGCATAAATCATTTCAAAACCATTTATTGGGGCTTAAAATTAGTGAGTTATGATTTTCCAAAATCAAACACCTTAATATTCCCCTCTTTAAATATTTTTCCGAATTTATTAATATTGAAAATTACACATTTATCCTTTGTAAGACCCAAATGAGATTTGTTGCTACCACTTATCCCTTTTATGTTTCAATCATCAAGACATATTATTTTTAAGATCATTCATACTATTTAAGATCATTTATTACCCATTTACCCTTTGATTAATCCTAAAATTTAATTAAGGCTTAAATTCCAAAAATAGTCTTTTGCCTCTAAGTCCTTAACACCCCATAATTCATTAAATCAAACTCAAACGAGTTTAGAAATTTATGTTACCCAGCTCACGTGTTAATTAAAACATTAGAGGAGAAAATGTGATTTTTCAGAATTTGTTTATATTTATAATTATTTTTAATGCAAAAATAGAGATTTTCAATGAAAATTTAATAACTCGAACAAAACAAAACTTCTATCCTTAAAAAAACTATCAGAGGTTCACCTTAGTCAGAGGACCAATTGGAGCAATTTTAATGATTTTTAGATGTCTAATTTAATTAATATAATTATTTGTTTATTTTAAGAATTAATTAAATATAAAATATTATGTAAGTAGAAAATTAAGTTTTATATTTTTATTAAATTCCTCTGATTCCAAGGAGCTCAAAGAAATAAATTTCAGTTTTTTTGGATTTATATTTTAATTATTGGAATTATTATAGTGACAAATTATAAAAATTTTATTTTTAAGCATTTAAAATTAATATCTTGACTTAGGAAATTTGAAAAATTATTTTTGATTGTTCTCAAATGATTAGGAAGTTAGATGTAATATTTTAGTGTGTTTTAAAAATTCTACAATTTTTGTGATTTTTAATTAATTTTTAATTATTTAAATGCTAAAAAATAGCTCAAAAATGAAGTATTTATTTTAATTCCACTTTACTTTTCTTAGGTTTATAATGTCATAAGGAGCTCTCAAAACTAATTTGGTGGTTTTTAAAGTTGTATTTTAATTATTATAATTATTTTAATGCCAAAAATGCGATTTCATCTAATTAATCCATTTGAATGGTCAAATTAACACCAATTGATTTGAAATTTTTATTGGGGGCTCCTTTGACACTAAACTATAGTGGAGAGTAATTTTTATGCCATTTACAATTATAAATATTTAAATTTAATTTATAATCATTTTTAGGGGGTTGTTTTTAGGGTTGGTGACAATTTGGGTCATTTTTAATGAGTTAAATCAAGTTTATATTTTTCCTAGAGTTCTCTAACCACAATGAAGCGACCAACATAAGTTTTATATTTTTATAATGGATATTTTAATTATTATAATTTTTATACCAAAATAAGGACTATTAACTTGAAAATTATATATCTCTAGTTAGAGATGCCCTCTAACCTTGAAAAGATCAGGGGAGATACCTAACAACAAAGACATCAAAAGCCCCACAGTCCCATGCCATGGTAAAATTTCTATAAAAATGGAGAATCAAAAAAACAAAAAGACTATTTAATTAATTAAAAATCATACATGCATGAAATGGAAATGAATCAATTTCCACATTGTTCTCCTCTGTTCACTGAGTAAGAGGCTATTTTTATTTTAAATTTATAATATTTCTACACCATGATATGCATTTTTGAAGTTCTAATATTTAAATAAATGAAAAAAAACCCTATTTTTCTACTTATCCACACGACGCCACATCATCCTCGGCGTCTCCGAAGCTCCATGCGGTGTCTTCTGGTTTGGCGTCGCAGTCTTAGCCAGCTCGTGCTTTATGAACCCTACTTCCATCCGATGCAATAAGAGCCCTCCGTTTGATACACACTTGATCCAATGATGCTACGTCATCGTCCCCAACTACTTCATCTCGTGAGTCGTTCACCTTATAACCCTAATATCTCGAGCTACACTTGACCAATTCACCTCGGGTTTGATTCTATGTACTCATCTAAGTGAGACAAACCTATCTATACGACTAACCTACCATGACATCGATCCTATGCTCATGGAGAATTAAAATAAGCTTGGGATAAGGGAAAAATATTATACCTGTCCAAAAGGGGAAGCCTCGATTGGATGCTTGGAGAAGCTTTGTGGAGGTCCAGAAAGCTTGCAGATGAAGTCTTTGGTCGTGGTGAATTGTCTAGACCCAAGATCGACCAAGGCCAGTTTTGGGAGTTGAATATAGTTTTCCCTAGGGAGGTTTGGTGATGGGGCTTTTGTGGGGGATTTTCTTCTCTCACTCAGGGGATGGTGTGAGTGCAATTAATTTGGATTTATGGAAGTTTTAAGGGATGTCTTGTTTCAAGCTCAAATTAGGGTTGAGAAATTGGCTCTGATTAGTGGGCAAGAGGCCTGGAGAATGGTTGAATTGCATCAAGTGGTCTTTAAGAAGCTCTGGGAACAATTTTGCAGAGTCTTCCCAAGAAATTTCAAGCTCTCCCTCCTTAGGCGTGGAGGGTGAGTTTAAATAAAGGGGGAAGGAGAGGCCACCATGACTGGCCAGTGGGTGAAAAAGCTTTCTTAGGTGTAGAGAAGAAGAGTGCAAGTGTCCAATTGGAATGAGGCATCTTGGATGGGTTCAATTTTGAGTTTTGGCCTAGGTTGAGCATTTGGACTTGGACATTCCGGCGGCCAAGGTGACCGGCCGGCCAGGCTCAGGTCACCTTCCAGTCCAGGGGGGTCAGGGCTTGGGTTAGTTGAGTCAATTGAGGTTGGTCATTTGTAAGAGAATTGAACTGAAATGGAATGGATGAAGAGCTATTTGGATCAAATTGGGTCAATTCATGGTTTGTGGCTTGGTTCACTCACCAATGAGGGTTTAGATGCTGAGGGAAATCAGATGATTCAGCTTAATCAACATAGTGAGGTCCCTATCCAAGTGATTTGCCATAAGCATCAGGTTTAGGTGTTTCATGAGGTGGGTTAAAAAGAATCTTAAGGATATTTGAAAGTGGTTTGTCCCCTTGCCATTAATAGCATGGTGATGTGGCATGGCTCTTATGGCTCATTAATGACTTGGGAGAGGCTTCATGGCTTGCATGTGGCTTGGTTCTTTTGCATGAAAGAGGATTTTGGATTTATTTGGTATTTTTGGTGAATTTTGGCATGATGATTTTTTAGGAATGATTTGGTTTTGGATTTAAGACTGAGGAAATGATTTTGATGAGATATGTGTTGAGAAAAATTGAATAAAATGACATGTGGGCTTTTTGATTAAAATTGGGCTTTTGGGATTTAAGTGTGGTGGTATTGAATTGGATTGAATTGGATCAAAATTTGGGCCAAAACAATTTTCAATTTGATGTAGGAAGGTGTCATGAAGAATTTAAGAAGGATTCAAAGTGGTTTTGAATTAAATTGGAAGGCCAATTTCGGGAATTTAGGCATATGGTCAAAACTAGGGCTTTTTTATTTGGGTGGAGTTAAGTTTTCAATTATGTCAAATTGAGCTTGTATTTGGCTTCAATTGGTATTAAGGATGTTGAATTTTGATTTGGAATTGAAATTGGGCAAGATTGGGGTCAATTGGGTCAAGATTGGGGTTAATCTGGGAAAGTTGAGCCTTTAAGGGCAAATTGAGGCTTTTGGTCAAATTGGATAAAAATGGTCAAGTTTGATCAATGTGATGATTAAAAAGTAAAATTGGGAATATTTGGGAATATTTGGGATGATTTTGGAATTTTTGGGTCATGAGGGGTATTTTGGTAATTTTTTCATTTTGGTGAATTTTGGTCAATTTAGGTAGTGGTGAGTGATTTGAAATGACTTTTGGAAAAATTTGGGTATTTTGGGTAATTTTGGGATTTTTGATAAAAATTATGGTTATAGGGGTATTTTGGTAATTTTGTGATTTTGGGCTAGAATGGACAAGTAAGCCATGAAGCCATGCGAAACCAATATGAGTCATATGAAGATTCATTTTGGATGTTCAATATGTTGGTCCTAACCCTCTTAGCCAAGGAGTAGGGGTATAGGTGAGCTTTCAAAAGGAGTCGGAAGACCAAATTAAAGGGGTCTTAGGGTTTGGGGTATGTAAGAAAGTGTGTGAAAGCATGCCTAGCCAAGATCAGACCACCTAGGGTTAACCCTAAGGCTTGACCATCCTATGAGGACTCTCCTTGAGCTCCTTCACACTGACCTCACCTACTAAGTGCTAGAGGTTAAGACCAACATGTGGAACTTCAAGTTGAGCAAATGAGAGTTTAGAATTTCTAATGGTGAGAGTTCTCTTTCTATTTCTCAAGGAATAGTCAACAAGAAATGATATGGCTAGACCGTAGGCTACTAAAGAGGAAAAACTAGACCTCAACCAAAAAATGAGGTCAACAAATGGACCCCCAATAGCTGGAGTGTGTCGGGCAAGCACACCGCACGTATTTGAGTTGACCGACGAGGTCAAAAAAACCAACACGGACTTCTAAGTCAATAAACCTAGAATGACGAGCAGAATTGAGTGACAGTTGTTTATGCTGGGGAATTGATAAGTGAACACTTGATCGAAACTAAAGATTCATGACCCTTATTAGGGATTAGAATGTGGATTTCAAATTATCAGGTTTCAAGTATATTGGAGGATAAAAAAATTAGGATTTAGGTGTTGACTCTAAAATGAGAATTGAAATTCGGGTATCAATCCCAGAATGAGAATCAGATGTCTTACTCCATTTAAGGTGGTCTTAAACCGATCTCAAAGAATGGAAGTAGGATGACTTGAATTAATCAAAGGGCTTGTTCCCTCAGCCCTGTTGACCACACTTTTGGTTGAGGTTTAGTTTTTCCTCTTTAGTAGCCTCAGGTCTAGCCATAGGACTTCTGTATTGACTATTCTTAGAAAACTAGAAAAAGAATCATTACCATTAGAAATTCTACACTCCTCTTTACTCAACTTGAAGTTCCATATATTGGTCCTAACCTCTAGCACTTAGTATGTGGGGTCATTATGGAGGAACTCAAGATGAGTCACCCTTAGGACTGCTGGACCTTAGGGTTGACCCTGGTTGTTAGTCTAGGGCTTAAGGTACATATCTGCACTCACAATCACTCACAATCCTAAACTTAAACTTCAGGCTTTGGTCTCTTGATACTTTTTGGAGACTCATGTAGGTGGTCCCCTAATCCCACTAGCCCTATGCTAGGGTTTAGCTAAGACCACTACATAGAGGACCCAAATTGGGGTTTTCATTGGTACATGGCTTATTGATGGTGGTTGGCACTCCAACTATACCAAGATACCCAACCCAGCCTTTTGCCCCTAAACTTTCCCAAGTAAACTAGATACCCGTGGGACCCAAAATTTAGCCAAAATTCCCAAATTTAGCCAAAATACCTCAATTGGTTCAAGAATCATTTCAAAAACCTTGACAACACCCAAACTACCCAAAATCACCAAAATTGGCCAAATTACCAAAATACCCCTCAGCCCAAAATTCCAAAAATTCTAAAAAATCCAAAAAAATTCAATTAAAAAATCCAAAAAATTTCAAAAAACTCCAAAATATTCCCAATTTCATTTTCCTCAACTAACACATGACCCAATTTAACCAACTTGACCATTTTTGACAAAAACCCCCAAATTATCTTTTAAAGACCCATTTTTCCCCAAATCTACCTCAAAGACTCATCAATTTGATCCCAATCTCCCCAAATTTCAATACCAAACTAAAATTCACTCAATGTGACAAAAATAAACCAAAACAAAGCTCAATTGGTCCATGATTTGAGCCTAAATTTGATTTTTAGATCAAAACCCTAATTTTGGGCACATGACCTAATCACACCAAATTCAACCCATAGCCCACTCAATTGGCCACAATTTGTGTTGAAGAAACATTCATAATATTCCCATACATCAAAATTGACCTTCAATTGGCCTTGGTGAGGCCTTACTTTCATTTGATTTCAACCTAAGTCCAAAAGGCCCCAAATTTTCCCCAAATTGGCCATGTCTCAAAATCTCACCAAATTAAGGGCCTTAACCCCAAAATTTCCACTCTATTTCCTCATGAAAAATATTCGCAACATATCCCTTGATCATGTGGGCCATTCAATTTGGATTTAGCCCAAGTCTAGCTCAATTTAGACCTATGTCTAATCCAACATGCCCAAATTGACCAAATTTCAAAAATCCCTCAAATTGACCTACCAATTGAACTCAAAATCACTTGAACCCTTCATCAAAAATCTTCATAACAATCATCTACACAATGTTGATCAATTAATTTGGACAATTGGAATGGTTGACATGGCTAGCCTAGCCCAAACCCAAGCTTTGATCACTTGAACCCACATTGAACACATGCACTAAAGATGACCTAACTACCCCAAAGTCACCAAATTAATGAATCCGCAGCCATTAGTTGGACCCTAGTGGCCAGCCTAAACCTCTTAAAACCACCAAAACTAAGCCATAGACCAAAGGTCCCCTAAATTTAGGGATTTTATTCCATATTTTTTTAAGTTTAGGATATTTTTGCCAAAATAAAGCCTAAATACATTAATTGCTGTGACATATTCCCCTGGGTTCCCTGAGCTCCTAGCCACCTCCCCTTGGATTATCGGCTGACCTGCAGCCAACCAGCCTAGTGGCTGAAAAATGGCCAAACTGAGAGCCACCCCCATGAGATTAAACCCAATTCAAACCTAGAGGCCACCTCATCCAAATTAAATGTTGGACCCTCTCTGCCCTCCAGCTAGGCAACATATTTCACCCTCCAATTGGGCATGACAGCCACCTCAAGCCATTTTTTTTATAAAAGCTCCCCTCCATGGCCAAGGA
>NW_018253777.1:2578-16325 GCF_001263595.1 Phalaenopsis equestris | reverse complement strand
AGGACAGAGCTCATTACACTCCTACACTCCAAAAAAATCAAATTAAACTCACCCACACCTTCACCACAGTGAGAGAAGGAAAAGCCCCATCAAATTCCCCTTCCACAGAGCCTCTAGCATAGCTCTAGACCAACACCTAAAATCAGGTTTGATCGAATTCCTATCTAGGCTTTGCACCACAGCCGGAGGCTTAATCCCTAGCCTCCTTGTACCCCAAAAAACGTGCTGAGCATCTCTGATCAAAGCATCCCTTTTGAGATCCAAGGTATTGAACTTCTTTTCCTCTTGAGCCTATTTTGATTCTCCATTTTATTAGGCTTAATTTAATTGCATGGTTGCCGTATGGATATGTTTGTCTCACTTAGACGAGTCCATAGAATCAAACCCAAAGTGATTTGGTTGAGTATAGGCTGAGATCTTAGGGTTTTAGTGTGGATGGTTACATGATCACTCTATTAGGGACAATGATAGGGAGTCGTCCAATCGTGCGTGTATCAGATGGACAAAGGAGATCGAGCTTCTTCAAAATTTTTTGAAATATTTAAGAAGCTTACAATCAATATTCCATTTGTTGAAGCCTTAGAACAAATACTTCTTTGACGATATTTTGTGCTTCTGCTTTGCCTAGACAATGCAACCACATCTGATCAAATGATCTCTGTAGAGAACATCTCTCACCAGAGCTTATGACATAGCCCTTCTTGTGATGTGATATGTTTCAGACTTATCCTTTGGTAACTTTCCACTCTGCATATATTCTATTAATGGCTTACGTCAATCTTCGTTGATGTCAACCACTGCAATCATCATTACTTCTTCTTTTTTAAGATTATGTAGATTGTCAAGGTGGATTCAAGACAAAACCCATCTTCCTTGTACTATAATATCAATGGAATCCTCAGATAGACATGCCAGCTCCTTAGTAAGTTTTTCTAGAGCATCGGCATGGACATGATGTCCCTGAGGAATCCGTTAGAGAGTCACACTAGAGATCTGTTCAAGCAACTTTATAGTATACCGACAATATTCTGCTAAACTTGGCTTCAAAATCTTGTATTTCCCTGCGACTTGTTGAATGATGAGTTGTGAGTCTCCATAGATGGCAATATCCATTATATCCATTAAGATTGCCAACTCCAACCTAGTGATTAAGCCTTCATATTCTGCTTTGTTGTTTGTACATGGCTCTGTCAGGTGGTAAGAGAATCTCAACATGCCTTTATCTAGCATGATGAAAATCAGACCAATCCCTGCTTTGCCTGGTATAACCATTTCTGATCCTCCATATTTCCTGGCTGAAGAAGCCCCATCAAAATACATTTCCCATTATCTGGCACGGGATGACTCTATTTGTAGTATCTTCTCATCTAGTAGTTCATTGTTGAGTGGGGACCCAGTTAGAAGTGGGTGCATTGCGAGAAAATATGGTAAAATTTTTCCTTTGATAGTGCAGATGGGAACAAAAGTTAAATCAAATTATAATAAAATTATCTTGCTAGACGTCCGGAAAGTGTTGGTCGGGTCATTAATACATCCAAAATATATAGTGTTATTAGACACATTTTTATACTTACTTTTTAGATATTGCGCTTTAATGGAAGAACGCTTTAATGGAAGATATTTGTGTGTTTTTCTTTCAGGTACAAGTAAAAAGATGAAAAAAGCTAAAATACAAGTAAAAAGGTAAAAAAATGCTAAAAAAAGTTAAAAAATTATCAAATTTGGAGCAAAGAGGTAAAAATTATGCTAAAGTGTTTTGGCGCCTAAGCTCCTGATTCGGCACTTAAGCACCAGTGAAACAGAGAAGGCCGCGCTTAAGCGCTAAAGGCCCCGCACTTAAGCACCAAAGACAGTTATGTGACAGTTTACTTATTTTTGCCAAATTTTGAAGGGACATTTGAGGCATCTATTCGCTAAAGAGGGTGATTATTACCACTAGAAATGAAAATATGGTTAGAAGATTAGTGAAAGGAGGTATTCTCTGGAGAATACATCAAATTGGGATACATTTTTAAGAGTTATCAAGACACCCCTTGGAGATTTATAAAAGAAGGAAGTTGAGAATTTTTGAAGTGTGCTTGAAAGTTCTGAAAAGTGCTAGAAAGGGGGAGTTTTGAGAGAAAGTTTTGGAGAGATTTTTAGGCACCAAAAATTTACTTTATCTTTTTTGTTTTTAGTTTTATTGTGAGAGATAAGAGTGTCGTAAAAGAGAAGAGATTCAAAGGAACTTCAAGAGTTTGGTGGAGGATTTAAGATAAGTTTTTATCTTTTATTTTTAAACTACTTTTGGTTTTAATCGAGACTTCTTGTTGGTTTGAAAATGTTTTCTACTTTTAAAATAAAGTGTGGTTTTGTTTTCTCCATGGATTCTGAGTTGTTTTCTTTATCTTTCTCCTTAAAATTGATAATTAATTAAAAGTGTTTGATTGAAGTTGTGGAGAGTATTCATCTTTAATGTTGGATAAAGTTGTGATGACTTAAATCCATGCACTTAATTTACTTCTTGATTTGGCTAATCCAGATGTTAAAATTTGTTGTGAGAACATGGAAGAACCGGGCTAGTATTGTCTCAGTCAACAATTGGAAAGAATCACTTGTGGTTGTATGAATGAGAATGTAATTTAGTGCAAATAAATAGGGTCAAATAAATAGGAAAATACTAATTGAAGGGTGTAGAGTTAGAGCACTTTAAAGTGATAAGTTAAAGCCCCGACTTGGTTTATTTTTTTAGGTTATGATACAAGATGTTAGCCCCCAGATTGAGGGAATCGAGGGAACTCTAGAGTGAGAGCTGGTATCTTCCCTGCCCAGCCGGTCTTCAGAACTATTCAGACTTTAAATTAACCTTCTTTATAGCATCTTTAGTAAGGGTAAAGAATATTATTGCTCTTATTTGGCACAACACAAATTGCATAATTCCACAATAGAATTCTTATATTTATTACTGATTCATGATGAGAAGAATGATGTTTTCATATAATGTGTTTTTCTTTTACATAAACTAAAGTTATCTTTAGAAGTTTTATTGTTTTATCAAAATATCAAAAATACTAAAAAGAATTAAATTTTACCTACTGTAAAAATATATATAGTTTAAGTAATTATCTTTTTAAAATAGAAGGTTTGTTAATAAATAGTGCATATTGCTTATTTTCCCTGTGGGTTCGATATTCAGGTCTTAATCAAAAAGTCCTGTATTACTTGATAACGATACGTATACTTGCGTAGTATCCAAATATATATAAAAATTAAAAAGTTAACTTCTTATTTTCTCCAGGATCAAGTTTTTTTTGTTCTGTTGTAAACTAAGGAAACGTAAGTGAAAAATATCATCAAAGAGATTGTTTTACAGTGCACATAAATAGTAAGTCGGGATTAGTCATCAAATATTGCAACGGATTAACTGTTGAAATGAGGGTAATTTTATGAGAAAGAATTTAGTGCCTGAGCTTTTGGGCGGCAAAAATTAAAGCTAGACAATGCTTTTCAATAGGCGGATACTTAACCTCTGTCAGTATAAATGGCGACTCAAGTAGTAGAGTGCATTTTCCTTACTCTCGTCATTGACTTGGGCTAATAGGGCTCCGAGAGAGTCATCTAAGGCGCAATATAAAGTATCAACAGTTTTCTTGAGATAGGGACTACCATAACAGTAGATGTCATTAATTATCATTTAATATCCTCGAAAGTCCACTGGAATTTCTCTTTCGAAACAAATTTGACATTTTTTCTAATTAATGCTAAGAAGGGCTGACCCCTACCTGAGAGATTATAAATAAAGAGTCTCTAATATACCAATTTTTCTTGAAAGCAGCGTAGTTATTTCAAGGTTTTGGGAGGAGACATTTCCAAGATAGCTTTAATCTTATCCGAGTCCATCTCAATTCTTCGATGACGAACAATGAATCCTAGAAATTTCCCAGAGGTAACGCTGAAGGCGCACTTTAATGGATTCATCTTGAGATTATATTGTCATAATTGTTCAAAAATAATCCTTATATCATATAAATGGTCTACTTTCTGTTTACGTTTGATGACCAAATCATCCACATAACACTCTGTCGGTAGTATTTTTAGGTTGTGGAGTTGCCTGTAAGAAGCTGTCAGTCACTGGAATTGAAATCCTGTCACCCGCTTCGGAAGGACATTTTAATTTACATATAGATTTAAGTTTAGAAAAAATATGAAAACAAACTGACCCCATATATTCATAGTTTAAATGAAAGAGTGATACACCTCAAACCCTGTATCTATCCCGAACGAAAAACACAAGACTTGAGAACGAGTGGAGGATGAGGCTCGATCAAATAAACTTAGGAATATATGACATTCATTTTGTCTGTGAAACCGTTTTATTTGATGAAAATTTCTCCTATTTAATACAAAGAATTAAATAGGGTTTATATTAAGTTGGCTTCAGACAAGCTTCCTATAAGGGCAAGCACCTATACTTAATTACATCTTAAATGACTGAAATCACCTAAGAAACCTCTTGATAAAAATCATGAAATATTATCTTCAAGGAGGTCAAAGGATAGGACTTTTCAACAATATCAGACAAAGAGGTGTGAAATGGGAATGGCTCAAATTTGGACCATTTTGTTTTTAGAATCCAAAGGAGGAAGAACTATGGGATGTCATGGATCTGGAGGAGAACCTTGGTGACTTCCCGGTCTATCCTATTGTTTGGCTTCAGTTTTGAGGAGAAATATTTAGGTGTTTCATCCTGCCCATTTTATTTAATTAGGGCTTGCATTCGTGTGAAATGATTACACAAATAGATTGGAAGATATAAGGATTTAGGTCGTGATGAACGACAACCTCAGAATCGTAAAACGAGTTAGGGCTTATATTGTACAACACGGTTGTACAAAGGCCTAAAGACAATGTGAGAATTTTTGTTGCATAAGCAGACAACCTCAAAATCATATGGCTTGGTTGTTAAATTCTAAAGAAGGAAATTAGTTTAGTTGGGGAAGACGGGTTTTGCTATTGAAGATGGTCGTGCTGCCCACCATGCTAGCTCCAAGCTCCTTGCGTAAGAAGTTTGATTTTTCTAGGGTGTCAAGTTATGATGTCAAATCAGGTGACCTTATGGTTGTAGTTCTTTAAATACTATGGGGCATCTTAAAGTTGATTAGAGCGACATCGGTTAGGATCCTACGGTTCCTTCATTCCGGCACCACTATTTTCTATTGGATTCACTTAGTCCAAATGAATTTACTAAACTCAATTAATGAGTTCCATACTTTCATTTAGATCGTGGGAAGCCTCGTTAGCAACCGTAGGATACCTCCTCAGAGGGATTCCCGATCATCTGGTAGAGATGGATTCCTGATCATCCGATAGAGACGTCTTAATTTAGTTGTAGTTATAGTTTTTGTGATGTTTGTGATTAAATTTTGAGTTGTTTTATATTTTGAATGTTGTGAAGGTAATTTTTATCTTGTTTGATTTTAATTTTGGTTTTGGGTTTTGGTTTTGTGGCTATCCTAATAGTTTTGGTTTTCATGTAGGGTGACATTGTTGTTTAGCATGCAAGTTTTATAAGCATAAAAAGTACAATATGAAAGTATAAGAAAAACGACACTATAAAGGCGAGTCTTCTTGTTCCACCACCTGAAACTCAAAATGCATGTGAGAGCACTTTTTCTAAAGCGGAAAAAAAAGGTTTTAATGATCTACCCAACCTTAGGTCATATCTTTAGGTCGGTCTCTATTAATTTGATTAAGGATGATTTTTGCTAAGCAAAACATATTAAGTTTAGTAGATCTTCGAGGTATCCAACAGATATAGAGAAAGAAGCAGGCCCATGCTTCCCTCTCACTGTCTGGTGAAAAGTCTCGAGCTCTTTTTAAACCTATTATGTTGCTTAATAACTCATCCTGTAAATATCTCCAATGCTCAATGAACATTGATGTTTCAATTATCCCTAAGAGTGGGGTAATTATCATTTATCATTTAATTTGAGGATTATGTAGGTGAAGACCCTTAAAGGGGCAAGTTAACATTGTCAAGAAACTTAGCCAACTTTTTAATTTGGGCTTGTAGTGTTTTCAAAGATGTTCAATTTTTAATTATGTTCACTTTTCTAATCCTCATTGAACAAAATTTGATTTAGCCTAGGTCACTATTAAGCCCTTAAGATTCTGGTGGAAGTTTTAGTCATTTTGAAAGAGACTAAATTTCAAATGATAATAATCAAAACATTTAAATGTCACTTGAACACCAGACAAGGGTATTAAATTAGTCAGTTTATTAACACCCAAAACTATACCTCTAAGTCTAGGATTATTTAATTTGGTAGAATACCAAATTTTAATCATCTATGAAATTTCAAATTTATCCTTTAATTGGAAAAAGTGAGATTGGTTTCTCCAATTAATCCCTTATGTTTCAATCATCCAAATATGCTAATTAAGATCAAAAGTTGCCCATTTCCCTTTCTTGAATTAAGCTTAAATGTTAATTAAGGCTAAATTTCTAAAATTACACTTTTGGCCCTAAGACTCTAATACTTCATAATTCATCAAATTTAATTCAAATGACTTTGGAATTTTTATCCCACCTCACTCATGGGTCAATTAAGACATCAGAGAAGAAAATTCAATTTTTCAAATTTTAATTTAATTTGTATATGTATTTATATGCAAGAAATAGGATTTTTTTAAAGAAAATCCCTAACTTGACCAAGATAAAACCTAATCCCTTAAAATTTTTACTTGAGGTAGACTTAGTCCAGAGAAACACATGGGCCAAATTTAATGATTTTTTCAATTTTATTTTAATTATTATAATTATTTCAAGTTCTGGAGTATTTATTAATTATAAAATATTTTAAATATGGAAAATTAAGTGAAAGTTTTAGTGAAAGTCCATTTTTAGTCTTTAAAAATTATTTTAAGCTTCAAAATTCAATATCATCAGTTAAAAAATCAGGAAAATTACTCTAATTATTCTTAAGTGCTTAGGAAACAATTTAGACGATTTCCATGAATTTTATTATCTTTTTGATTTTATCATTTTTTTATTATTTGAATATTAAAGAAAGGCTTAAAAATGAAATTATTATTTTAATTACAAAATCATTTTTAAAAAATTTATCTCATCATAGAGAACTCCAAAAACTAATTTGTATAATTTTTTGAGTATTGTTAAAAATCTTTTTAGTGTTAAAAATCATTTTAGTGTTGAAAATGGTATTTAACTTAGAAAATCATTTTGAGTTATCGAATGACCTCCAAATATTTTCTTCAAATTTTTATGGAGAGTTCTCTGAACTTCAAATTATAGTGGAGATTAAAAACCAAGTCATTTTGATGTTTGTGTTTCCCAAAATTAAATTTCTTTAAATTTTAGGGATCGTGCAAATTAGGTACATTCTTAATGACTTAGATCTTGAAACATTTTTCAAACGTTTCTCTAGCCATAATAAACTTTGTAAAATTATCTTGGAATTTTTTAAGAAACATGCTAATTATTATGATTAATTTATGCAAATAATAGAAATAAACTTAAAAAATATGGATCTCTGTCTACAGAGCTCCTCTTACTTTAGAAAAATCAGATAATGTTATCTAAGATAGAGGCAACAACATGACAAAATTTCAAGCCATGGTGAAATTTTTATATGCATGGAGAGTCAAAAGACTCAAAAATAATGTTTAATTAATTAAAAATAAAATATGCATCAAATAAACTTCAAACCATTTCCACATTGTTCTCCTCTGTTCATTGAACACTATGATATTTTTTTTTTATTTTTGTGATTTTTCTACACCAAGATATGAATTTTTAAAGTTAAGGAGCATTTTCTAAATTTTTTAAATTCCTATTTTTCTATTTAAATGTGCGGCGCCACCTCATCCTAGGCAGCTCCGAACGGCGACGCGGTGCGCTCTCATTTGTTGTGCTTTCCACCCTAGCATGCCATGCGACCCATGGTTCACGTATCAAAAGTTCATTCGGCTAGATCTTGTCCGTTGGTGAGATAAACAGGCGATCAGAAAACTCCCCGTCATCGTCCCCAAATAGGCTATCCCGAGAACGGTCCACATTCAAACCTTAAGATCTCCCTCTAGACTCAACCAAATCTCATGAATCAGACTCAACCAAATCTCATGGGGTTTGTTTCTAGAGCTTCATCTACTTAAGACGAACCTATCTATATGGATTATAAGGTATGACATACAGTAAGTAAATACGTATGGAGGGTTGAAACAAGCTTGATTTAGGGTTGGAGTTCAATACCTTTGTCTGAGCGGGGAGGCCTCAATCAGATGATTGTGGTAACTTTGATTGGTCCCAACGAACCACAAGATGAAGCATTGTGCCCTGTTGAATGGTCTAGGTATGACTTCCACCAAGCTCGACTTTAGGTGTTGATTGAAGTCTATACTAGAGGTTTTTTGAGAGGGGGCTTTTGTGGGGAATCAACATGGGGAATCAAACTCTTCACTATGGGGAAGGTGTGTGCATAGTTAATTGAAGTTTGATTCACTATGGAGGTGTGGAGAGATTTGTCTGGGTTTTTGGCAAAAATTCATGCTCAAATTTGAGCTTCCACTATGAAGCTTGGTGGGGGAAAATGGTTGGCTTGAACTGAGGAGGTCTTAGGGAGTCTCTGAGGGCAGTTTGACAGAGTTACCTTAACAAAATTTTAGCTCTCCTTAATTGTCCATGGAGGTGAGGTTTAAATAAAATTGGCTT
The DNA here is from genome assembly GCF_001263595.1 of Phalaenopsis equestris. Taxonomy (NCBI): domain Eukaryota; kingdom Viridiplantae; phylum Streptophyta; class Magnoliopsida; order Asparagales; family Orchidaceae; genus Phalaenopsis; species Phalaenopsis equestris. The sequence continues at coordinate 7,615 of NW_018253777.1, read as the reverse complement.
AAGGTGGCTGTCATGGCCAATTGAGGGGTGCAAAATGATGCTTAGGTGGAGGGTAGAGAAGCTCTAAATTTCAAATGGGTTGAGGTGGCCTCTAGGTTGAATTGAGTTAAAATTTTTTGGGGTGGCTCATGATTTTGGTGTTTTCCAGCCACTAGGCCGGTCGTTAAGGCCAGGGGGTTGTTAAGGCCAGGAAAGTCAGATGAACTAGGGGGAGGCTTAATTATGATTTACCCTCAAGGGTTAGTGATGATGAGGGAGATTTTGTAAGTGGGTCCAAAAATGGGTTAAAATCCCTTAATTTAGGGATCCATTGGTCCATGGCAATCTTTGGTGGGTTTTTCATGGTTTAGCCTGGTCGCTAGGAGGAGTTTGGTGGCTATGGAGTAATAAAGTTGGTGGCTTTAAGGTGGCTAGGCCAATTTTAGTGCATGGGTCCAAGTGGGTCAATTTGGCTTCAAGCGGGTTTGTGTTAGGCTAGCCATGAATTTGAGCCCAATTTATTAACCAAATTGTCTAGATGATTGTAATGAATATTTTTGATGAAGGATTGAAATGATTTTGAGTTCAATTGGGGGTTCAATTTGAAGGATTTTGAGATTTTAGTCAATTTGGGGAGGTAGTCAATTTGGGCATGTTGGACTAGACTTGGGCTTAACCTTGGGCTTAAGTTGAGCTAGGCTTGAAATTTAGGTCAATTTAATGGTCCAAATGATCAAGGGAGGTGTTATGAGATTTTTCATGAAGGAATGGAGTGGAAATTTTGGGCCTAAGGCAATCAATTTGGTGGAATAATCAATTTGGTGGGCTAAGGCAATCAATTTGGTGGAATTTTGAGACATAGCCAATTTAGGGCAAAATTGGGGATTTTTGGGTTTGGGTTGAAATTAAATAAAATTGCAGCTTCACCAAGGCCAATTGAAGGTTAAGTTTGATTTGTAGAAGTGTTATGAAGAGTTTAAGATTCAAATTGAGACCAATGGAGTAAGTCATGGGGTTCAATTTGGTGGAACCAAGTCATAGGGCCAAAATTGGGGGTTTGACTTAGATCAAAATTGGGCTCAAAGCATGAGCCAATTGAGCTTGTATTTAGTTTATGTTGGTCAGATAGAAGGTGAATTTGAGTTTAGAATTTAAATTGGTGGAAATTGGGACCAAATTGATGGACATTTGAAGTGAATTAGAGAAATTGGTCCTTTAAAGACAATTTTGGGACTTTGGTCTTAATCAAATTGGGTCATGTGATAGTAGAGAAAAATGAAATTAGGAATATTTGAAATGCTTTAGAAATTTTTGGGGTTTTTTGGAATCTTTGGAATTTTGGGCTAAGGAGGGGCATTTTGGTAATTTGGCAATTTTTTCGTAATTTTTGGTAATTTGTATGTTTTCAAAAGGTTTGAAATGATTTTTGAATAAATTGGGGTATTTTGGGTAAATTTGGGAATTTTGGCAAACTTTAGGGTCTTAAGGGTACTTAAGTAATTTGGGAGAGTTTAGGGGCAAAAAGGCCAAGTTGAGTATTGTTGGTAGAATTGGGGTGCCAACCACCATAAAGGAGCTATGGACTTTGGCAATTTTTTCGTAATTTTTGGTAATTTGTATGTTTTCAAAAGGTTTGAAATGATTTTTGAATAAATTGGGGTATTTTGGGTAAATTTGGGAATTTTGGCAAACTTTAGGGTCTTAAGGGTACTTAAGTAATTTGGGAGAGTTTAGGGGCAAAAAGGCCAAGTTGAGTATTGTTGGTAGAATTGGGGTGCCAACCACCATAAAGGAGCTATGGACCAATGAATACCCCATTTGGGTCCTCTATGTACTGATCTTAGCTAAACGCTAGCGCAGGGCTAGTGTGTTTAGGGGACCATCTACATGAGTCTCCCAAAGGATTAAGGGATCAAAGTCAAGAAATTTTGGGTTTGTATTTGTGAGTGATTGTCAGTGAGGTAAGTACCTTAGCTCTAGACCAACACCCAGAGTCAACCCTAAGGTCAAGCAGTCCTATGGGAACTCTCCTTGGGCTCCCTCATAATGACTCCACCTACTAAATGCTAAAGGTTAGGACCACTATGTGGAACTTCAAGTTGAGTAAGAGGAGTTTAGAATTTTTAATGGTGAGGGTTCCTTTTCTAGTTTTCTAGGAATAGTCAACAGGAAAGCCCTATGGCTAGACCCTAGGCTATTAAAGAGGAAAAACTAGACCTCAACCAAAAGTGAGGTTAACACACTTCACTTAGTTGTGAATGAGGTCGTCAAAGATCTTCGTCATTGTTTGTTGAGATGTTGCTCCGAAATTCTTTAATCCGAATGACATTACCATGTAGCAGAATATCCCAATCGGTGTCCTGAAAACTGTAAGCACTGCATCCTCTGGAGCCATCTTTATTTGGTTGTTACCTAAAGATCCATCCATAAAGGAGAAAATCTCATGTGTCGAATGGATGTCTACCTTTAACTCTGGTAATGGCAACAAACACTCATCTTTTGGACATGCTTTATTTAGATTTCTGAAGTCTGGCTAGCCATGTGGGGTATTTCTCCTCTTATAAAGTTAGCATCTATTAATTTCTTTTTCTCGGCAATGACTTGTTGTTCTATCTCGAGGCGCATTCTCCTGAGAGCTTTTTTTCTTGGGATAATATCTTTGTCCACCCCAAGCTTATGTACTCAAACTTCTGCTAATAGGTCTGACATTTCATCATAACTCCAGTTGAAGAAATCTTTACATTCTGACAATAATTTGACCAATTCTGTGGTTTCTTCCTCTTTGAGTAAGGAACTTATGAAGGCTGGTCTGGTTTCTTCCTCTTTGAGTAAGGAACTTATGAAGGTTGGTCTGGGCTGCTCCTCAGTATCGAGGTTGATTTCTTTTAACTCATCAACCGATTACTTAATTTCTTCTTCAAATTATGGTGGAGCATCACCTATTAACTAATCTTGAGAATTGTTCTCTATATTGAGGCAATCCTCTTCCAATCTCTTAGCAACAACCATGCAAAGTTTTGAGTTATCGACTGGTCCTACGGTACCAAATCCAAGACCTTCTTTTGAGTTTGGGTTTGGAGTTTGACTTTTAACATTCCACAATTTTTTAAAAAGTTGTAACTTATCTTTTGGCATCTGTTTTGGCACATATCCCTGTTGAATTAATTTTTGTACACGAGGAAAAATGTAACCAAAAGGTAATTCCATTAATTCATTAGAATCCTCTTTTAAATTTACATGATTTTCAAGACTAGTAGAAAGGGAAGCATGGTAAAACTTGATTAGCTTCAAACCAACAGTACGGACTTCCTTGATTTCTATACTCTCAACCTTTAGAGAGAATATTGGAGTAAGGGGCATGGTATTCACATAGTGGTTGATCTGATCATACATCAACTCATATTCATCTTTCTCCACGTCTTCTAAAGATATCTTGTATTGAGGTTTCTTCTATTTTATCATTATCATTTCTTCCTCGAAGCTTTTTTCATCAGAACTTTCTTCCATATTGATGTTGATGATCAACCTAGTCCGTTCAATAATCATGTTGGTTCTTCCACGTCCACGTCCCCAGCCTCGATCTTGGGTGTATAAGCTAAAAGAACATCTACCAGCTTGTTGTGAAGAAATGGTGGTAGATCATCTGAAAGAAGTTGAATGGCCTCTTCTTTGTGATTCCTATGAATCTTCTATTTCATTTGATACAACTTCATGAGAAAAGATGGCTTTCTTCAGAGGTGCGTAGTAGGCAGCATTTTCGTGAATGCCCACTTCATGTACTGTATTGAAAACGGTTGTAAATCTCCTTTAACACAATGTTATTGCCCTTCTTTGAAATAATTAATGCATTGGTGCAAAGACGACAGAACCGTGTTATGCTCATGAATCCATGGTCTTCCGAGTAGAGCATTGAAAGAAGTTTTGTTACTGATTCTCCGACTTTCATTAACAATGTAATCCACTTAGGGGCTCTTTCTCCCTTCTGATTAAATCATCTTAACATCATTTTATCTGCTGTAAGCTATTGAGCTTCAATATCCAAATATTTTAATGTTCATAAACTCATTAAGTTGAGTGATGCTCCTGGGTCTACCAAAGCTCTGGATAATACAAACTTGTCGATATTAACGGAGATGTAGAGAGGTCGGTTATGGTCAGTGGTACCGAGTTACAAGTCTTTATATGTGAATGTTATCCCAGACTCTTCTTTCAACGAGCAAACTTCATCTGAGGACGTGCTAGCCAACTGTGCTAAGCAAATCTCTGGCTCAAGTAAAGTTGTAACCAGAGACTCTCTCATCTCCTTTGACAGGATTAGTGCATTGTAAATGCTTAGTTTGGCCGGAAACATCTTAATATGAGCTAGCACGTTATAATCAAATTTATATAATCCTCCAATTTTCACTTGGTTATGCGGCACTTCCACTGGCGGAGGTGGAGGTAGCTCTTTTTAAGTGAATATCTGTTTTTTCTTTATCCACTGGAGCTGTTCTTGGAGGTAATACCTTTCCACTCTTTAGATTTACTTCAGTGATTTCCTCTTCCTAAGATATTGTATACAAAGTTTTTGTATTTCTTCTTCATTGGAGAGATCAAAGTTGATAGCAAGTGGTGCACCGTGGCACTCGAGGACTGGCTCCTGACTTCCAATGCTATCGTAATTAGTATTGTCAATGTTTTCTTCATTCTTATTAATGAGTTCATCAGCTCACATACAATTTAAGGATGGGTTTGGGAATCGAGATTAGGGTTAGACTGAACAAATTCAGTTATGTTATCATTAAAAACAGTTAAAACGTAGACAAAATCATAATCATTATATTCGTAGTCAGGGGTTCGAGAATTTTCTTCCCCGAATCCGAGACAACCAATTTAATTTATACATGCTCGGGTGTTCGAGAATTTTCTTCCCCAAATCCGAGACAACCAATTTAATTTAGGCAGCCCCTATCCTACCCCTCGTGCTATTGATCCTCACGACGTCAGGCAGCCCCTATCCTACCCCTCGTGCTATTGGTCCTCACGACGTTGTCGTCTCTTTTCTTCTCTGGTTGCAGC